>NC_090130.1:1855432-2164671 GCF_040581485.1 Linepithema humile | reverse complement strand
GAACGACTCTTTGTCGAGATTGTGGCATTGTGCGTCTCAGTCTTCGCCGATGCAGAGAGAGAAAGAGAGAGAGAGAGAGTGAGTGTGTGTGTGTGTGTGTGTGTGTGCAGGTGTGTGCAAATACATGGAAAGTCGAACCACCCCCGTGAGACTCATTAATTATAATTAATATCTCTGTCGATAATAGCACCGGCGCTGCATATAACATCGCTACGGCGTGCATGTATCTCCGTGAAACGCCTTCGTTAAATGCATGAAAAGAAGCAACTTACTGTTCTCGTTGTCTTTTCGCGAGAGAAACCGTGATATTAGCGCATCTATGTAATCTTCACTGAGACTATCATAGATCTCAGCTGAGAGCACATTGTCTTTATTACATTGCTGTGTCGTAAGAATGTGTAGAAGCTCATTTAGAAGTTGGTGATTTCAAATCGTTAGCTTGATATTTAATTATTGCAAATGGATATTTATGTACATAGATAAATTGATAACAAGCAGATAAATAATTAATTAATAGTAAATATTTATGACTATTTATATGAAATTCTGATTGATGATTTTCGTTCAGAAATTGTATGTACGCGTAATTATTGAATTTCCTAGATATGAGCTGCAATATGCAAATACAAGCACAGGGACTTTCTAATACTATAAAGTGCCTGATAATTTTATAAGTGCTTTAAAGTAATTTTGCATTTGTTCAGAATAGATTGTCACCGTCTAACGATTTCGAGGGTCGTTTAATATTAAGAGTTAATTCGCCAGCCTGACAGGTGCAAGAATTGATGCCTGAGGGGTACGAGAACATCCCGACGTAGATTGAGTATCGATCATTATACGCGTCGTGGTTATAAATCGTCGTTACGAATCAATTGGCCGTCGAGCGTGACTATTCGCGGATGCAATTAACCGTCGGCGGAAAGCGATTTCACTCGGTCAATTCGCCGATAAAAGCCGAAAAGACATCTAGGGCGTTCTTAGCACTGGCGGACACATTTGGCGTCACTTGCCAGAGAATTCCTTATCCTTATATATCCTGCGACGGTCGATTAAGCCGAAGCGAAATTTTCACAAATTAAGTATTTAAAGTTTCACGTCCATCACGATGATTCAACTATTTCTGCGTCTTTCACACATGCGCCTGTGTAATTAAGAACTACTGTAAAATGTCTATAATCTGCGATACATAACTGTATTCTATCTCTCACAGAGTTCGCATTTTTCGAATTGTTCTGCTATACGCGATTGCGAAAAAAAAGAAAAAAAAAAAAGGACGATTTATGTGCTCTTTAACGTACAAATCGGTGCAACGAGATGAGGGGCAGCTTCGACGTGGATTAAACGACGCTGATTATATGCATCTCGGTTGTAAATCGTTACAAATTAATCGGCCGTCAAGCTCCCTCTGCGCGTCCATCGGTAGATGGGATTAAGCGCTTCGGAAGAGGTATCGATTCGCCGAGCATCGATCAGAATCCTCATACACCTCTTAACCTTTAACCGATGCTGAATCGTTTAGTCTGAAAAGAATTATTTCTCTTTTTGCCGAGATGGATATCGAAGTGCATACGGTTTGCTAGATTTCAGTATACGTGAGAAACGTTCTGCTCTGCGGAGGGAAGGAGAGGGGATTCGTTACCGTCGAACCTTTTGACCTCGCGCTGATAGAGGATCGATGTATCTCTCCTGGTTTTCGATCTTCGCTCGTATGAATTTACGATTAGAAAAATCACGCGCTCCCTGATGAATCGATAACCTTGATCGATCGAACGTTAGAGCGCATACTTTTCATAATTGCCGCGCGTAAGAAATAACTGTACTAACGGCTGTCCGGGATGGGCTGATAATTAATAGCAGCGATTAACTTGACACTCGTATCTTATATCAAACCGTGTTGAATCAGCGCTGCATGTTTGACCACTCGATTGAATGAATAATACCGAGCGGTATCGTACGACTTTTTTTTAAATAGTCTGAAATCGAACATGTTAAAAGCTATTTGAAAAAAAAAAATTTACGCTGGCTTTGCAACTTTCGATAAATTATATATAAGCAGCGTAATTTATTATAAATAGCACAGCGTCATACGATTTCAAATATCAAAATTAATATTTAAATGAAATAATGTTAGAATATTTTATTATATTTTGAATTTATCACATTGTCTTACGATTAAGACTTTTAGTACTTTGTCAATCAATAATGTGAAAACAAAGACTCAAAGGAAAAAATATTAATTTTGTACAGGCAAATCCATGTCAGCATCCGATTGTAATCCTAAAGGATGTGGCATCGTCGGACATGGAGTCCTTGTTGCGCTTCATGTATCACGGGGAGGTAAACGTGGGTCAGGAGCAGCTGCCTGCGTTCTTGAAGACGGCGCAGATGCTTAAAGTAAAAGGACTAGCGGACGTCAACAAAGGTTCCTCCAGCGCGAAAATTCCACCTTCCTCGTCGTCGATCAGTAACAACGCTAGCGCGCCCGTAAGTTGTCTCCACGGCAGTTTAATATGGAAGTTGGAAAATTAATTATACGAATTATACGGCTGGTTTCGAACTTTTAATTAATTTAGCCTTAATTAAAACGAATTTTAATTAATGTGCTTTTAACACTACGCCGTCGCCGCTACCGTGACAGGCGGAATCCCGGCTAGGATTTCCCGCTTCATCCTTTAGCTTTTAATTTCGCGACTCATAATAGACGTTAGACAAATATTACGCAGAAGTTTTAATAATGGATGAGTAACCGGAGTTTTGCTGATTATTCATATAATGAGATTATTGAATTATTAAATATTCGTTAAAATTGGATTATGAAGAACGATTGCGTTATTCCTTTTTTTATGAACGCTGAACTATTGTTCGGCTTGTCTTTAATTTGGCCAGGCAACACCGCGTAATCCTTGGCAGGATAACAGTAGAGATCTCAATGAAAGCGATAATAGCCCGCCTCCAAAACGAGCGAGAAGTTGCAGCCCGCAGAATCATATGGAAGAAAAGTCGGATCTTCAGGACTCATTGTTAGGTCAGGCACTTGAAGGCGGACCTACGATACACATGACACCCACAAACAACGTACAGGTAAGCGAGCAGGGAGCCTATTGTGTGGGAACAAATTTTCGAAGATTATAAATTCAAATTTCGTAAAGTGTACGCTGTACGTTTACTCTCTGACTATACATTTCACAAATGTATGGGCATATTTTATTTATTTTCAGGCACAGTCGACTTGCGAGGATTCGAACTCTATGTCGGAAAATGACGATGACATGTCGAATAACGACAGCATCCTGAACGCGGTGAAGACCGAGCCGAGCGACATTTTAAATGACCCTGTAGATTCTGTTCATCGTAACAACAGTAACCATCACGTTATACCCGCGGCATTGTTGGGCCTTCAAGGTGATTATAAGATATTTACTACAAGTTTTTGCGTCGTATAAAAATTTCATAATGTAATTTAACGTTTGACGAAGTTTTTTGACACTGTTTAATTAATTTGACACTAAATATCGAGAGGCATAAGCAGAATAATTGTTCGAAATGTACAATTTATATTGATATTTTCGTGTGCAAGCGACTGCTAGTTCGTTATTTAGAAAAGGCAGAGTTGAATTTATGATGGATCAAAGAAATTCCAATTTTGCCGAGAGGATGCAAATTAATTTTTTAATTAATGACACATTTAATTACTAATTACATTTGTAATTAATAATTAATTTCTCGTCAGTTACTAATTACTTTCGTAATTAGCAATTAACCAGACTTAATTACTAATTACGGCTTCAATTAAAATTAATTAATGAATAATTACAATTATTTCCATTTGTGTACATAATTTCATTGTATTCCTTGACTTGCGAAAATGTGTTAGTATGCATCTATTATTAAATATGACGAACTAACATATTATTAACATAATTTAATTTTGTTTACCTGTGCCATAGTCAATTGAGCGATATAGATCTCATGATTTATATTTTTACTGTTAAAATAGTCGACTTGGTTCGCGATGTATTATATAAATTATTGAATAACGATAAATTAATTATATTTTAATATGTATATGGCACACAAAATCGCTCTCATAACTCGACAAATATTACACTTTTCAAGTTTTTCGCGTTCAAATATGATATACGTTTCAAAAATATATAAATTTTTAAATATCGAGATCTAACGGGTTGTTTCATTTACAAATTACAGGAATAAACTTGCCAGGACCGTCCGGTATACACACGCCTGTACATCAGGATCCAAGTTACGGTAAGTGTGCTACATCATCGATTCAATTTCACCCCTTTAAACGTTCTCGAAGCCCAAACTAGTCTCCTTCCGTCGTTTCCTAAGAATCTGATCTCTTGTTGCGTTGAATGCATGAGAACTCTCGTACCTCTCACAACCCTGCATTCCCTGCCATCTACCCCTTTTATCACACCGTGAGCAGCAGCGTATTTACGGGAGTCGCATCTCGACGGCTCTCTTCGATGGCTTTCGTCATTGCGTGCCTTACTTGCCAAAGGCGCGAACCTTTTTCACAATCACGCACAGTCACTGTTCGATTTGAAAACGAGTTTCACGTCGTATTCTTCATCTTTATCTTCATATTCACTTCTGCGACATGAGACTCATTTTCGCATCGTTATTGCCGAGGGAAATTTTGCGAGTGTGAAATCGGTTCGCGTCGTTATTTGCCACATTCACAAAGTCTTCAGGATCATCTAATCAAATTGTAAAACTAAAAAACTCTTAATAATTTGCATCTATCGATGTAACTATCTCAATCGGTTAGAGAAATTCGACAGCTCGAGTAAGAGTCGGAAACAAAAACTGCGGTATAAGAAGGTGATGACGAAGAAGAGGTGAATAGAATAGGGCGCACAAGAGCGCCAGGACCAATTGTCATGTTAACTCGCACAAAGGATCGAATTCGATCCTAGTTTTAGAGAGAAGCTCGTTGGGGGAGGGACCGAGTGAAAATTGTTGAGTTATCTTTGAAACCTGGAAAATCACTTTCAGAAAAAAAAAGAAGGTCGAAAATGAGAGCATAAGAAAGGGCTGGCGAGAGGCAAAAAAAAAAGAATAGTGTTTAAGGGATCGTACGAGGTTGGCTGAGGACTGACATTGGCTGGTGGTTCCAGGGCGGTGGCAGCCCTCTGGAGGAGACGGTTCAAGCTCGAGTTCCGGTTGGCTGCCCGGCGCGTCCTCCACGAGGAACGAGCACGCCGGGTCCGAAAGCTACCAGAGCGGCGGCGTGGGTCACAACAACTCGAAGGGGCAGGATCTCTCGGTCCTGCTTCAGCATCATCATCATCAGCATCATCACCACCATGCCACCAGCCAACAGTCGTCGCAGCAACACACCCTCAATGCCCTCAACTCCCTCAACAGCCTGAACACTGAGCAGCTGACGATGATGCATCAGAAGCTGCAGAACAATCTCCATGGCCTCCAGCAGAGCACGAAGAACGATCAGCTGAATCTGATGCTACAGTCCTGCGCGAAAGACAAGATCGAAAGTATAGCGATGCTTCACCAGCAAACCCAGAGGCGGTTCCATCAGCAAATCGATAACGCAAATCACAGCGGTAAACCCAAGTGTCCCGAATGCGGCAAGATATACTCGAACAATTCCAACCTGAAGCAGCACATCGTCAACGTTCACACCGTGCAGACCGAGTACATCTCGTGTCACGTGTGCAACAAACAATTCAAAACCAAGCAGTACCTGCAGATCCACCTGCTTTCCATGCACGGCATCAGAAAACGAAAAAGCTACACCCTGTATCAGATGGCTCACGTGCAGACGCAACCGCAAGCATTGCAGTCTGCTTCTCAGGTTTCTGCGGCCCAGCAACAGTCTCAACAGTATTCCGTGGCGGACAGGTGGTCCGCCGAAGATAAACAGTGATCCGTAAATCAAACGAAGTAAAAAGCCTCGTGGTTATAACTAACGTGGTTGTAACATGTATACGAAGAATGTGGAGAACACTTTTTTGGGCGACGTGCAACAAAATCATTTGCTAATGCCTCCGGATGACGTGATAAAAAAAAAAAAGACACTGATAGAGGCAACGCTTTTGAGCTAATTTCTATTTCTCGGAACATACGAATGCACTGTGCGTGTATTTTCGCGCATCAAAGATGAGAACATGTGCTTGCGTCTCTTAGCGGAAGTGAGTTGACACTTACGGTAATTGCAGGTGCCGATGTGTGAGTGTATATATATGTATAGAATTTCTTTCTACGATGCGCTGGAGAGAGGTGCGTAGGCTATAACGTAACATAGGCTATAATGTTAGCTATTTTGACAATGGTATCTAAATGAATGTACATGCAATATTATACAAGATAGGAAATACGTTAAGTATTATTTTATGTTTTAGTTTCAAGATGATCTCATAGCTCATTTACTCTCTTCGACTGGCGAAGTCGAATTTTGTCAAAGAGCTTATACGAAGGCTGGCTCTGATTGTTTTAATTTTTACTTAAATTCTTTTTACAATATTTTCTTATAAAAATGAAAAAAATTTCTTAAAAAATTTATATTTAACAAAGACTGCAAAATGACTGAATATCTAAAGTTGCAAACTACTTTTTTGTTTGCTTCTTGCAAACTAGTTTAGTTATACAAAAAGAATTTAATAAATTAAAATTTTGTTGTTACGGTTATTAAATTAATGAATCATTGAAATTTAGTACTTATTTGTGAATTTTTAATTTATTAAAAATATGTACTAAATTTCTTCATATTTAATAGTATTAATATCTTCAAAATTAGACAACCAAATACGCGTAATCGGGAAAATTACAAAATTGTTGCAAATTCATATTTACATGTTTATTGTATCAAAAGCATTAATTATTAGCGTAACACCTCGAATAATTCGATTACACATTCCACCTCTCTCTCAGCGCATCAATTGCGGTTAAATTTGACCCTGAATATGCGTCGAAAAGGCCGCGCCTAAACGATCGAAGCTCACTCGCAGATATTCGTTTTTTATTAGAGCTCGGATAAGGGTGCGGAGGTGTCGATAGGTAAGGTGGAAGCGAAAGAGGGTGCTGGTACGAGAATTGGTCGACCTATTTTCGTCCCATACCGCAGTGCGCAGTTCGCCCTTCGCGGCGACGATAAGCAGGCCTCCTCGATTGGTCGGGAGAGGAAATACGGGAAAGAGCGTGAGAGAAACAGAGCTGGAAAAAGCTCCGCGAGGACTTTCGCGTAAAATTCTTTGCGATATAACTAGCGCGATAAGTAAAGTAGCATGACCGGCTTTCCGTTTCTTGAAAGGCGGACTGGCGTCGTGAAGCCATCCTGTCACGGTGTATTCATTCTTTACAGAATCGGTCTTCATGGGAGAGTTAGGCGGAATGAGGGATTACGTAGAAATAGGTGCCAGAGATACGAACTCCCACACCTTGAGGATCTATGCTCGTGATTAATTTCGTCTTCCTCGCATCGCTTCTTTCCTAAGAGCTTCCGAACTTTTATATATCAAATATATATTGATAAGAGTTGGCGGGAATTGAGATGAAAATTTCTATAAAAATGTCAATCAAACACACACGTAACAGAAACGCGTTTTTAAAAAATTATATATATAACAAATATTATATATATATAACAAATATATATATATATATATATATATATATATATATATATATATATATATATAAATAAAGACAATCGATTTTTAAATGTCACCAAGTTTCTACATTGAAACTTGCGTGAATAGAATCTTTTGCAAAGTTATTGGAAATAGAGTTGCAATATTAATTGCAACCTCATGACACGAGTATATCATAATTGAGACAAGCAATTACGCGTTTTGTATGTCGTAATTTTTCTCCGCTTCTAACAAGAAGAACAGAAATTGACAAACATTTTCACGAAGAAAAAAGTCCAGAATTAATCGACGCAGCATCACTTCATCTCGTGACGCGTATCGGGAGCATGAAAACATATACGTGTGTCACGCACGCTATCGTTCGTAATATTACGCGGGAGAAAGAGATAGGGTACGTCGTATTGATCTCGAGGATTCAACAAACAGCACCTAGTACCTCCCGCTCGTTCCTCTCTAACTCTGTCTTGCTTCTCCACCCAGTGCCAGTCCCGCCCCTCACCATCCCATTCCCTTTTTCCTTCGCCGTTGCCTCTCCCTGTCTCTCGTCGTGTTCCATACCATTCGATTCGCTCTTGCGTATACAGGATTTGATGAGGGCAAGCAACCCTGCTCGGACGATAATCGCAATTCCATTGTCGAGCTTTCGATCGCCGTCGGTCTTCTCTTGATACTTCGCGTAAAGAATCCGTCTCTTTCCGTATTTTCGTTATGACGGAAAATAAGATAGATGATTTTTTTTTTTTTTTTATATCGCAAGATGATGATATCTGGCAAAGTGAAATCTGGCCGTGGAATTTCTTACACTTTCGAAAACGCAATAATGCTAAAAATAATTATGATATCTTTAGACTTTTTTTTTAATTTTTGATAAGAGAACCTATCAATAGTTTATTTTTGGCTGTGAGAAAAAGAGTTCATGCAATTTTTACGTTCAATAGATAAAAGCGATTATATTTACTTTGCTCTATGTGTTGGACTTTGAGTACGACAGATCACTTTCACATATGTAAAATTTTAGTTATTTCTATTAAACAACGTCGTGGTTTTAAATCAATTTATAACGACGCAGTCGTTGAACGGCGGATATGATTTCCTAGAAGAGGCAAGCGGCGGGAAGTCGCGCGTGGGGGTAATTTAGTCATTCGTGAAAAGTAAGCATTCCGAGGGAATATTAATTTAACTAGCAGGGAGCCATTTCAATCCATCGATCTGGCGGCGCTTGTTAACAGCGCGAGTGCCTGTCTCGGGTTAGCAGATTGCCGATTTCCGCGGCCGGACGAACCGCGGCGAGCGAACGAGCCGGCGAGCGAGCGGGAGGAAGTCTGTCGTGACACGCGATGGCTGGGCCTATGACCATCGACCACGCGATGCCGCGGTCGCGTTTACCCTCGTTGCGAACCCCTGACAAAACAAACCCCGCCGGCTTATCCAATTCCGCGGTGTTTCCACGAATTTCTTCCATCTCGTGTCTCGTGCTTGACGCTCGCAACCCCCCCGTAAATGGAGGCAGAGCTTCGCATTTGTTCTCAGCAAACCCTCGGCTCACTTCTTCTTCCCTGCCTGTCCTCTTTTATCCGCGCACGTTCTTCTTCGACCACCCTCCCCCCCTCCTCTTTCCTCTCCTCCCCCTAACCCATTTCGTCGTGTTCTCCTTATTTTGTGCCGTCGGCGTAAAGCTCCGTCGCTTACGAGTGTGGTCTCGTCTAAAAGCACTCACCGGTACTCTGCTCGATTCGGGTGCGGCTGGGGATGGGATTTACTTCCGTCCCGAGACGCGTGGTAACCCAGTGACACGAAGCTCGATGCGGGAAGAACCGATACGATGGGATCAGCTGCGAAGCTGCGCCATCACCCGCATGACTCTTGCGGTTGTGATTGATGAACGCCATTTACTGATGCTTTTGCGTACTTTGAAAGTGATGCGGTAATTTATGAATCTTAGAGAGATGAGACTCGTATAATGGTTTCGATCAAACTGCACTTTCGCGAGGATAACGTAATTGTCTCTCATTTGTTCCTCCTTTCCGCTTATTGTTACAAAACTCGAGTGCAATTTATGTTTCAATTGCAAAATTGATTTCTAAGATGATCGATTGTATGTGTATTATTTTTAGAAATTTGTGTAAAGTTTAGACTTTATTTTTTACCGCTTATAAGCGCACATTTAGTGGTTTTTAAAAAGAGAATTCAAATTAGGAAAAAAAAAATCATTAAGTAATAAAATAATAATTTCTTTTCTAGGTATGTAAAACTTTTCCAGAAAATCCACAATAAAACAGATTTATTTTTACTAATATTTATATTATTATTATTTTCTAAATTAGAAAAATTCTTGCCATCTCTGAAATCTGGTCGCGACATGTGTCTAAGGCCTGTAGTGCCCTAAACATGTACTACATTTGGTGCTTATTGGTGCTCATGTAGTGCTCTGGTTACTGTATGAAAATTAAACATTCTTTTGGCAAACGAATATGATTGAATATTCGTCGAATAGCAGTAACGACAATTTCCTCGGGTGTTGTCCAAATATTACACGCGCTATCTTGACGAAAAATTCTTGCTGAGATTTAGCCGGAGGTTATAATATTTTTCCGGGGTTGTGCGTTTCGATCAAATTGCAATTCTTCCGAGTCAATGGCTCGTAGGAAAACCACAGTTGAGCAAAACTATATAATGTATGAATCAAAAAACACTAAGTTGATATTTATGATAAAATTGACAAAAAGAAACAATATATTGATTTTAATTTTGCTAAAAAAATGTAATATTTATATTAATTTAATATTTATATTATAATATTGCGCTAATTTAATTAAATTACGAGGTACTTTCTAGTCAAATTTTATTTAATATTAGTTTTATTTATTTTAATTTAAATATTAATTAAATTTAAATATTAAATATTAATTAAATTTATTTTAATTTAAATATTAATTTTATTGTTCTTTTTTTTCGTATTATTTATTATTCTAATTTTTTACATGCATATATCTATTAATTTTTCCTACACAATTAAAGTCTTATTAATAATTTGAAATTTTTTAATTCATTACCTTTAATCAAAAAACTGTCTTAGCTACCGTGCTATTTAAATATCTACGTGACCCAATCTCGAAAATTGAATTTAAAATCTCAGAGAATTTATTTTGATTTGCGATTTAAAAGTTCCAAGAACATACGTTCTCAGCTTGGCTGTGACATCGGAGACAATTACACCTATCATTCCGGCCACCGAAATTACGTGTCAGCGTGACTTATGTTCTTTTTGCGTTGCTCCTTATCTCGATTTCTCGCGCTGAATTCTAGTAGCCTACTACGAATCCATGTTCTTCGCTGCAAGGTCGGCTCTCGATCGCGCACTCTCGGCAGATTAGAGTCATCTATCACCCGGATCCGATTCGGATAACTTCGTTTCTACCGGGTCTGGTCAGATTCTTATCATCTCCACCAGGCTTTCTCCCCGCAAAAAATGCCGTAGTTTTACTACTGTTTGACCATTGCTACTCGACATCCTGCGCGATATTATTCGACACGTGTGACGTAACGGGAAAAAGGGTCCTAAGTAGATTTCATGGTGACGAAACAAACACATAGCAATCATGTGAGTTCACTGGCAATTTTATTTATGCTGCCGTGTGTGTACACGTACGTCACAGCCGCGCAACATATGGATGGAGGAACGTAGAAAAGATTTTCTTTTCCTTTTCTTCGTCCTTAATTTTTGCTGACCACTCGCATTCCCCGGACATCCATTCGAACCGGATGCGGGAGAAAAGAGAAAAAGAACTTTAAAGAAAAAAAATCGATGTAAACATCAAGTAACATCCCATTTTTTTTCAAGAGAGAGTTTGTATTGCGCAGTATATGCAAAAATATATTTTTGTTGGTGTACATATTCTCCTTTTTCAATTTTTGAAATATTTATCAATTATTTTTCCAATTAATCCTAACTCTAACTGAATCTCTGATTTCAATAATAGAGCAAATTTAGTCTAACGTTATTATTTTTCTATGGTAAATGTTATTTTTACATTCTAAAAATAAATACGTTCGCGATTTTTCTTTACCTCCATTCAAAATTTCGTGTTTTAAAGATTGAAGAGGCTTAAAGTGGAGACGCGCAGGCTAATGACGCAATCAAATTGTTTGAAATGAAAATCGCAGTTTCAAAACAAAAATCTGTACGAGAGAAAAAGATCCGGAAATGAGACGAGATTGGATGTAGTAGCCTACTTTTGGGAGTGGCGATTCCATTAGATATATTTCAGGGGTTAGGGATAGCAGATAGAAACACACATAGGCGGTCCACGAAGTGGGCGGAGAATGCTGGAGGATATCGCGGGAAGGATAAAAATGAGCTTCTTGCGCGATAAGCAGAGCAACGAGACGAATGCACGGTGTCACGTGTTGTTTCCCTTCAGCCATCTCCGCTTTTTTTTGTCTGTCTGTCCTTTGGTATCCTTCTCCATTTGACCTTATCCCGTCGCCCATTTCGTCTCTTGCCTTCTTAATGTCCCAAGCGCCCCTTTTCTCCGCCTTCGTAAGATCCACGTGCTGTTATCCCGCACGAGTAGTAAGAGCGATTCGAAGAATGGTTCATCATGTATTATTACGTCTTCCCGGTAAATGACAATTACAATTCCCTTTTGGAACTTTCTTCTCTCTCTTATCGTATTAGTTTTGACATTATTCGGCAAATGACTATTTTTTGTATGTGGCACATGTCTCGCCAATCTAAATACATTATCCCAAAATATTTGCAAGACGTGGCTAAAACGATGATATAAAGAACATATATTGCAATAGTTTATTACGTTTCATGAAAATTCAATTCTTGTCTTTGATTTCGCAATAATTCGCAATAAAACTTTAGAAAATATTGCACAAACTTGATGGATCGACAGAGAAATAACAAACGGCAGAGAAAAATATAGTGCCTTTATATTTGCGCCACGCGTCCGAAATCATCGTTACGGGTACTCGACTTTAATCTCACTGTCCTATCGATTCTCGTCGATATGAACGAAAAACGAGAACGTATTTTATGAACGTTGCAATAGCGCGGCAAACGTTGCGCCGCCGGCCGAAAAAAAATTACCTCCGAAATCCACTTAACGCAATAAAAACGGCAGACATCAAAGGCGAAATCTCATCAACGAGGATGAGCTCAAATATGCTTTTACCAGAAAAAAAGCACGAGCTCTTAAACAAATTGACAACAATAAACGGATATTTTTGCGTCAAAAAATAATGCCTGCAACGATGATTACGAGGGACAAATTGTATTATAATTACGATGAACATACTTCTCCAACTTTTCTGTATAATCCAATATTTGAATAATAAAATATGATATTACATAAAAGATAGCTAATATAACTAATAAAATGTTAAATGAAACGGCACAATGCGAAGAATTTAATTCGCTTTTATATAAAATTATTTGGTTTAAATTTGGAAAATATGAACGTAATTGCAATGCAAGATTTTCCGCGATTAGTTCACAAAAAGATTTGCGAACAATCTTTTCGTTTCGAAACGCAAAAGTTACGGCCGATTGCACCAACCGAAACGGCTCCGTTCACGACACGCGCGACAACTTTCGCGGGGAAAACAAAAAACGGGGTCCGTGAAAGACGAACTTCGAAGCTAGCAACTTGTCCATTTTCCGATGCCGGCGGCGCTCTTACTACTAGGATTCAATCAAACTTGCAAAGCTTTCGAGCACTCGGTGCCGAGCTCTCGTTCCCGGATTACTCGCGAGTAAACAGCGACTGCACGGCCTCCAGCGCGACGTCGGGCATTGATAAGAAGACGCCGTGAAACGAAGGCTTGGATGCCCGTCCAGCGGGTACTAGTTTGTACCTCGTTCGGCATTCTCTCTTTCTCTCTCTCTCTCTCTATCTCTCTCGCGGAGAAGAGTTTGCGAAGGGAAAATTAACGGATGGAAGGGCGGAGGAGACGGGGATGATGTGAATTGAGGGTGGAGTACTGTGGAAAATCAATGTGGTCATAGAAGAAAAGCGAGTGGGGGGAATAGATAGGACCGAGGACAAGGATCCTTTATGTCGGGTCACGTCTTTAATAAACCTTGCGTGGCGCGGCTGCGACGGGCTTAATCAATCTTCAAGTTGAGGCGTACGAATGCTGCATTCGTGAGAAATTTACGGTGCTACTTCTACTAGACTGATCGCGATGGTAAAATTTGCGGATAAGACAAGGCGTGCCTAGACAATCGTCGCTTTCTAATGACGCATATATTCAGAAACTGAGATTTACAGGAAGTTCTCGTTTAACAGAAAGGTCCGCTCGAAACCCTTTGAGGATAATAATTTTGACGACTGTCAGTAAAAAGAAAAAAAAAGAACAAAAGTAACCCAACGCTTGCCGAAGCGAGGGTTGAAGTTGTTTATGATGTTCTTGTAAACGGATTTCTACCTGTTCGTAACAAATAGTAACAAATATCTATGCCTTCCTCTGGCGTGTAACCCTTTTTCTTTCGCACAAAAATTATATTACGTGTCTTGTGAATAAGTAAAATGTTTAATGCATGGTCAAATTCTTCCCTTTTTTTTTTTTTTTTATTGTATATCTCTCGGTGCAATACATTTTTATTACGTTTTTACGCATTTTCAGATTTAAAACCGTTCACTCTTCAACTATTTTGTTCCGTAAAAACTAAAAGTTTTAGTTTTTGTAGACTGTCGGACGTTTTGTTATTCGGACGGAAACTGAAAGAAGCCGACAAATTTTCAAATTAAACTTTAAAACTTATTTAAATTACCCATTGAGTATATTGTAAATCGGATGGAATTTTTTCAAAGGTCAAAAATGTTTGAACGTTGAAAACGGATTTTTCTAAAGCCTCGAAAAACAAGGAGTTTTGTGGAAAAATTTGACAAAAATCGAAAGACAAATTTAAATTTTATTTTTCTTATTCTATTTACCTTAGATTTGATCTTGGTTACTTATCATTATTATTGATCTTCTTAAACATAATAATGTCAATCCTGCCAAAGACTATATAAACTTTCAGAATTGTTTGCAATTTTTGCTTCAAATGGAATCATAAAATATAATAGATCAGTTTGACGAATCTAAATTTATACGTGAACTCTCATATTCAAGTTCTCTCTTTCGTCTAGCCAAGCAAAAGGGTATCGAAAAAAACATATAAAAATTGAGAATTGTCGATCGCTAAAGGATCATCAGCGGTATTAGTAAGCGACGCGCCTGGTGCTACGTCAGGGAGGCATTTCACGAAAGAGCGAGATAGAATCCGCGTGAAAGAGCGAGGAGAAGAAGAGAGAGGGTTAGGAGACCAGAGAGGCGGAGAGAAGCGAAATGAGAGACAGAGCAGACGGAGGCAGAGAGGGTAGGATAGCGGGAGAGGGAGTGATAGAGAGAAAAACACAGAGGCCGCGCTTCCCCCGAGGGTCCTGGGATCGATCCCTGTGCAATTTCCCGCACATGTCCGCATTGATCTGCCCTCACTTGCCCCCGGCACCTACCCCTCGCCACCACTCAACCACCACCACAGTCGCCGCCGCGGCCGCCACCATCGCCGCCGCCGCCAACCACCCTAAGCTTCTTCGGTCGTACCTCCGATTGCCCAAACGCCTACTCCTAAACCCCCCGCCTCCCCCCTCCCCCATCCGTCACTGCTCCCTTCGCGGACCAAAGTCATTCCAACTACGTCAATTCACCCTCTACTTTCTTTTTTTTTTTTCTTAATGCGCTCGAGTCTCACGCACTGCGGCTTAACGCACGCATGTCACGCGCGCCATAGATACAATTCCCTTCGACAGTCGCCGATACGGCTCGAGTTTCTTTTTATGAGTTTGACCGGGAACCAGGCAATCGTGACGTATTTGTAGACGCGTACAGTTTCTCAAATGATTGATGCGTCCATTGCAGATAATTTCTTTTACAGTAATATCGACGAACAGCTTTGCGTTAAGATGATATCCAAATATTTTTTTTTCAACGTTTCCTCGTAACGTTAACTGATTTGTATTTTTTACAAACTTTTTTCAGGGCATTTTATTTTATGCGCTTTCCGATGCCTTGCGTTCAAAACCTTTTACAAAGTTTCGGTTATCCCACGCGATTCTCGTCGGCAATCTCCCGAGGCGAAATTCACTCCGAATACGTAAATCCACCCTTTATTTCCTTCTAACGTGCCTGGAACGCGCGCACTCGCGTCTTAACACACGCGCGTCACGCACAGCGATCCACCCCGTTCAACGTCTTCCAATACTCTTTCCTACCCTTCTTCCAAACCTCCTATATCCGTGCAATTCCGTATCACGTTCGGTCCAATCTCCTATTGGTTATATATCTTTCTTCTGACACATATTTCTGAAAATGTGTTGCTAAATAACAATCTTGCTAGCTATTTCATAAATATATTTTATATATTATATAAATACGATTTATTGTACGTTTCAATATCAAGCCTTAAATATCAGAAATTCTTAAAATGTTTATTCCATACATTTTTCATTTATTTTCACTCGGGCTTGAATTATTTAACTCGAACCACTGTCATATATTTATTCGTAATGACAATTCCGTGGAAAAACAAGTCTCATTGGTGAAGTAAATTTTTATTTCGACTATTTTTACGCTGATACTCTTATCTGCCATGTTTCTCTCCTTTTATACGTCTATATTTCTGTATTCTCCGTTATTACCACCATTGCCAAGCAATCTCAGTTTCATCCAGCCGGCTCCGGCCGTCCGGTCGCTTCATTCTAACCCTCCCGTTTGCAAATCCAACTTGCCAGGCGAAAGTCGTTTCAACTATGTGAAATCGCCCCTCTTCCTCCCCCCTTCTAAACATTCCTCCTGCGTAATACACGTGCGTGTCACGCACGATACGTATCCCGCTAGTTGGGGGAAACTTTTCGGCGGAAGACACGGTTTTTCAATTCTAGGAAAAGGCGACTCATTCTATTCCATTTCGTTTCATAAACTTCTCTAGGAAGAGCCTCAAAGAATATCAAATTGTTTTGTCGTGTTATCTAGAAAACTTTTTAAGTACAGAAATCTGTCGTGCAAAAAAAACTTGAAGAAATTTAGTTCAAAAATTGATTTCAGTTAAGAGAGAGAGAGAGAGAGAGAGAGAAATACTTCGTGACGTATATTATTTTTAGATGTTTTAAATTAATTTAAACCGTAAGCAAATTAATGTAGTTAAAATAAAACTGAATCGAAAGAAAATACGGTCCTACAAATGTAAGTTAATCTGTGAAAATGGAAAAATCTAGAAATTGTTTTAGCAACCACGAATTTAGCAAATTAATGTCTTTCATTTCGTGAAAAATGCATAGTACTGTCGAGTGGAATACTAATTAAACTTGGATGTTAAGAGATCGGATAGGGATGCCAAGGTCAGAAATTTAAATGTCTCGATCAATTACTGCGAGAGCGATGCAGCTCATGCAATACAAAACGCTATGCCCTTCGCATCCTCGCCCCGCACGCGAGGAAATGAGCGAAAGAGCGAAAGTTGAGCAAAAGTATCTCTCATCGCAATGCGCAGCGTACTCTTCTTTTTTTCATCCTCGGAGAAGTAAAAAACTCGAATCGTGTTGAGGGGAAGTTGGTAGGCTATCTAAATTAAACTTTTCTATCCCTTCGGGTAGAATCCCTCCATCCCACTCGTCGAGTGCCATATATCAAACCGCCTGTCATAAACCTAAGCCCTAAGTTGTGCTGTTGATGTAACCAATCGTTAACAAAGACTGGCTGCGGAAGCCAGGTGTGATCATAGTTTTATAGGGAGTGACGAAGTACCGAAGTAGATGTCGGTATTAACGAACTCTCGAACAGTTCCTTTCGAAGCTGTCAATTTTGTAAAAATTCCTAATAAATAAATACGTTTTATTCGAAATTATTTTTAAAAATATACGTTTGCAGATAGAGATTTAAATAGCTCAATCATTACGAAAGCGATGCAATTTATGCAATACGCTATGATCATACTTGGCTTCCAATACCAACTTTGTTAACGAATGATTACATCAGCGTTTTGATAGAATCCTTAGAACTTGAACTTTTGACATATAGCTTGATATAGAATATTACAATCGACGGAGTAAACAATTTAGTCCAAGTTTGAAGAACCAGCGTAGCGCAACGTACGCGAAACGTCAAGATTTAAACTCTCCCTCGATTTCTGATTAATTCTCTCGGGATGCTGCGGAAAAATGCCGATGGTTGTTTCTCGTTTTACCGCCGCAACATCGAATCGAATTTCGATGTAGCACATCAAGGCTCGTTTCTCATTTTCGTAACACTCCCAAGAATAGGCATTGCACCGCCGCATATCGATTACCGCGCGCGCGTGTGTGTGTATATATGTGTATATCTTTCTCTCTTTCTCTTCTCTCAACGAGATCGACGTTTTCGAATCGCTCGCCCCTGCGGTAACGCGAGGCAGACGCGAAAGGACTTTCCCGGAAGCCCGAAGACATCGATCTTCGGGCTCCCTTCGGCCAATCAGCGTGCTGACTGCTCCTCGAGAAGCAGGTCCTCGTTAATGCAGCGCAATTCGTCGGAGCGACGCCGCTAATGGACTGGCGCAATCATCCTGGCTCGCTACCGAATCTCCCTCTCTGTCGACAACATTGGCGTTTCTCCTTTCCTCCGCCCTATACCTTTCGTCCTACTTGAACTTCTTTGCGAAAACCTCGACCTTCGTCCGATCGCTGCATCATCTTCTCGTTTTTCATCTTTTCTCTCTTTCTCTCTCTCTCTCTCTCTCTCTCTCTCTCTCTCTTCCTCCCTCCCTCCTCCTTTCCTCCCACACCCTCTCTCTTTCTCGCAGAATTTCTGAACAGACTATCTATCAACCGACTTCAGCCGTTTCCCAATTGTGCGGCATAAAATGTTTGTAATCACACAACGATGACAATTCCGAATAATGTTGGTTATAATGCTCGAGTAAGAAATTTTTATATACTATTGAAAATAATCAGACGAGTATCAGAATTTGTCGTTGGAATCTATGTCATATTTGAATTTTTTAATAATATATTTATAATTTTCGAAATTTGGAAGTTTTATAGTTGTAGCAAATTTGATAATTTTTCGAATTAGGTCAGAGTAATTTTAGGAAAGCTTATAACTTGCTTTAGTTATTATAGAAACATCCCTGTAATGAAGTAAAATGAAATCCTTCAAAACGAATCAATATTCGATTCTGTTAAAAGCAGTTGCTTTTCTATCATTTCATTATAACGAAAATAGTTTTAATTTTATCTTATCGTAAGAACATTTAATTTAATATCGTTAAACTCGGTAAATTTAGAGACGCACATCCATCTTTTCTCTTAACAAAATTAAAATATTATCTTTTATTTCACTAGCTTTGAAATCAAGTTAAGAGGAGAAAGAATAAATTTTTATTTCCTCAACTGTCCTCCCGCGGAACTTTCTACATTTTCTGAAGAGGTAATTTCGTTTTAGAAAGAATTTCTCGAAGGAAATCACGTCCCTTCGTTTATCTTCTCTAAATCTCTTAGCATCTTTTCCTATTTCCACAGTCCTTCATCATTCCGGCTATCCTTTTTGCCCTTTCCCACTTCTCTCTCTCCGCCGTTTCTCTCGCCTATCCCTTCGCATTTTGTCTTTCCGCCCATCGCTCTTTTCCACACCCTACACCCATCGTTCTATCATTCTCTTCTGTCCGATCGGTTCGAAGGTTCGCTGTAATCAGGTGAACACGTACACCTCGATCAATCGAATCTGAATTTTTAAGATTTCCCAACAGATTACGGCCTTATTGAAATATATTTCACGTTAACGGAAAATTGCGCGATAAGAATTTTTCAAACCTTGATTAGAACGAAATATTGATTCCTGCATGTAATCAACTGATTATTTAACAATGTTTGTCCAAACAAATTAAACAAAGATTTAATTTTCCATGCATTTTATAACTTGTAAATTCGAAAGATTTCAAAATGAATAAAGATTAAATAAATTGAATTATTGAACGTTTAATATGCAGTGGATATATGCTTTTACAAAAATATTAATAGTCGGAAAATTATTTATTTTTGCATTTATATATAAGTATTTCCATTAATATTCGCAAAGTACGAAAATGCAATTGGATGATAAAAGATGAAAATGAAAAGAAAAAAGAATCCAATTTAATGCTTTAGAAGCGATGTGACCTTAATTCCACCCGAATTCTGGTGTAGCCCGATTGATATATAAATCATCGTGGAATACGGTTTCCCGCGGTTTGCGTTATATAGGTATACGCACGTCTGTAATTCTAATAAATTGGTTTGTCATCCGCCATAAATCAGACAGCAGTCTACATACTGCGCTCCTCTTTTGCATGTTGTTCATCCTAGGTTTGGCGAACAAAAGTCAATTTCGAGAATAGAATAGGACGGTCATACAAATATCGTTGACCGAATTTCAGCTCAGAGTTATTTTTGCTAGCGTTCCGGAGATTATTTTTCTTTTCTGTCGTTGAAAAGCGACGCTTTTAAAAATAATAGCTTATTCGCTCACCAAACGCCATTATTGACAATTGTTTCCCTTTTTAGATTCAATCACTCTAAATTTGTGAGAGAATTATATTTGTAAAATATATGTCGACAATTCTGGACTTCTCGCGATTAGATATTTCAAAACTCGGGGTCGATTTTTCTTTACCAACATATACGAGACACACACACATACGCATACAAAGATAAAATATAAACTGGATTACCCATCACGATATTCGCGTAAATTATCAGTGATTACTAAGAGACTACTCAAGGAGTTTAGATAGGAAAATTCGAAAATGGGGCATAACGATAATCGGAAGGAGAGACTGTTATGTGAATTGAATACCCCTCACACGATGGATCCACGCATCCTTCCATTTTACGTAATGAGACGTGCACGAAAGTGGGAGAGGCCTTATGCTTAGAGATTCGTAGGAAAGATAGTCGTAACGAGGCGTAGAGAGTGGATCAATACGAGGGTTCTTACGTAGTTCGCTTACTCTCGCCCTGTCTTCCTTGTTCCCGCTCCACCCTGCTGCTCTTCCTTATCTCTTTCTTCCGACTCCTCCATTTCTCTCAGCTTCATCCTCGCGCTTTTTCTCTCTCTCTCTCTCTCTCTATCTCTTTTAGTTTGTCCGTCTTTCTTTTCCTTATCTCTCTCCTGTCTTTCTCTTCCTCTCTGTCTCTCTGTCTCTCTCTCTCTCTCAGTCTCTCTCTTCAAGAATTTGATGTGCGAGTGCACAAAGACGAAAGTGGGCGATAGATCAAGCACGATTATCTTTCGCTTGCTCCCCGAATTTTTCGCCCCGTTCATAAGACGCGTAGGAAGCGCGATTTAAAATGATTTCGTGAGTGCGCTATGATGCCGAGTGTACATTCGATTATGACGACCGAAAGTCGCCTCCATCTTCTTGATGCAAAAATGGTGCCAAAATTTAAAAAAAAAAAAAAAAAAAGGGATAAACAACAGGAATGCCGTAGCGACGCGTAATGTGATTTAGCCTAGGGTCGTCGAAATAAATTTTGGATAAGAAACAACATCAACAACAACATCAACAACACACCAAACATCCTACAACCGGGCATGCCCTGAGAGTACGAGAGTAGTGCGAGTGTGTATGCTAGAACAAGGTGAGAGAGAGAGAGAGAGAGAGAGAGAGAAAGAGAGAGAGAGAGAGAAAGAGAGAGAGTATGTACGCGGTGGAGAAAGACGGATGGATCGGGCGCGAAAGTGCGCCTGAGGGTGCGGAACAAATAAGAGATAGGGAGAGTAAGAAAGACGGAGTGCGAGAGAGAAAGTCAGACAGAGAGAAAGGAATCACGTGCGATTGGCCACATGTGTGGCTCAGGCTGCAACAAGCGAGAGGGAGGGAGAGAGCGACAGAAAGAAAGAATGAAAGGTATAACGTGTGTGCGAATATGTGCTGCCTATGCGAGTTCGTTGTGTGACAGAGAAAGCGTGATCGAGGTATCGAAAGAAGCGGAGAGGACAGAGAACGTGAGAGAGCGAATGCACGCGAAATAGAACTTGCAAAAGAAAGAATGAGTGTGAGTGATTGAGAGAGAGAGAGAGAGAGAGAGAGAGAGAGAGAGAGAGAGAGAGAGAGAGAGAGAGAGAGAGAAGGAGAGAGAGAGAGAGAAGGGCGAAAGAGGGAGAGAGAGAAAGAGAGAGAGACGGAGAGGTAGCGAGAGAGAAAGAAGTTGTGGTAGGGAGAGAGAGAGAGAGAGAGAGAAAGCGAGGAAAGAAACAGTATCAATTGACGGGCACGTCCTGGTTGTAGGATCGGCGTTGCCGAGGGAGGAGGCCGCGATGGCGGTCGCCGCCACCGATACCACACAGGCGGTGGAGAATTTCGCGAGGCTCTACACGGCACTGCGCCACGACGACGCTAGGCCTCTATGCCGCTACTGCGGCCGTAGCTACTCGTCGCCGAGCAACCTGCGGCAGCACGTGAAAAACGTCCACTCGAACTGGCCGTCGCCGGACACGTGGCCGCAGTGCAACGTATGCGGCAAGCGGTGCAAGACGAAGCACTACCTAATCAATCATCAGCTGCAGGCGCACGGCATCCATCAGAGGCCTAACATGAACAATCCCGCCGTCCAGCAGCAGCAGCAACAGCATCAATCGCCCTCTTCGTCGTCGTTGCCATGAGTACGTTTGGCGTCGTCGTCCGCGGATCGTCGGGAAGCGCGTCGAAATACAATCAAGTCCTCGCCGCTCGTCGAGAAGCTTTAGTCGATATCGTGCGGTCGGAAACGCGGGGATTGCTGCCAGCTTGATAAGGCTTTTAGAAGTCATGATGGGGACTTTCGTCGCCGCCACGGCTGGCATCGCGCCGGCTGTCCACCCGAAATTTGTTTAATCCGTTTACGGAATGAAACTCACGAACGTTAAAGCGAATGGTGGTCGGCGCGCAGCGGCGGGGAATATCCGAATGCGATCTCTGGGGGCATTAGTAAGCGACGGCGACTGAAATCACTTTTGCACCCACATTGTAGTTTTCACATTGTAGCAAACATTATCAATAATGCTTTTATAATGAATGGGAACGAGATATTAATTGAAATTGCGTAATGAAAGAGAATAAACAGCGCAAAGGATTTCAAGCCCTCTGGTACGCAAAATCACTTCCGACCGCGACAAAATGAATTAATCCAATCGTCAGATGTTTTGCATAGACTTTGTGACGACGGCAGACGAAGCGCACGCCTAAACACAATACTGAAATAATTGCAGCGGTAATTAAAAATACAAAATACTGAGATTTATATAGCGCGAGTCAGAAAAGATCATCGATTTTATATTTTAATGCTGCGCATCAAATTAAGCGTATACGGAACTGAACGAGTATACGAAAATTGACTCGCGAACGCCTGATTTTAAATAATTACATGAACGCATAATTATAACAAACACACACGCAATAGGTTTATCGAGAAGTTAGCATCGATTAGCATGTTTGCGAATTTAGGATCTCTCGAACACCTCCGTCATCTTTTCACCGAAAATCCAGCTACTCGTAGCCAAAGATCTTCAATTTGAATAATATTCCCACTTCCCCACTTAAAGAGCATAGTTAAATGGCAGCATTAATTGTCCATACTCTCTTGCACGATGCAGACTCCTTCCAACTGTATTCAAGTAAAGGGCAGTTATCCAGTTATAAATTTTGACGACATATCGTATTTTTATTTCTGTAGAAAATTTAATTTATATCATCTTCATCACATTCCGAACACCCCAGCTATGTGTCAACATCTTATCATGATCTCAATTATGTGACATCTAACTGTTATGAATGTTTGTTATTATGCTAAAAAATGATACGTCACGGATTTCCATACTGAATTACTAGAGACTATCTCGTGTGAGTTTGTACATCCGAATATATAATAACAAATAGTACCACGCATATATAAAAATATATATGTGTGTATTATATAAGTATTCAGAAAAGTTGAAAATTATAAATTATATATAACATATAAATATATATAAATTATAATTATAAAACACTGAAAAATAATTATTGATATGATTCGAAGTTTATATTAAATTTTCCCGAACTAACTTACATATATCCGGAGGATGTCAGGCATCTTACATTGAATTACACAGATAGTCTCTACCTGTGCCAATAACAATTAGCAATCGATTGGTAGCAAATAGTAAGAATCCGGTGTAACTCCGCTCCACGGGAAATACTCCGAGATGTTGAACATCGTTGGATCGAGGTTGGGCGCGTAGCATTATCGTGTATAATTCGGGGTGGGATTACGGTGGTGGTGGCTGGTGGTAACGTTGGTGTGGTGGTGGTTGCAGATCACGGGCTTGATGAGGCGGAGGGCGCGGCTTACCACCACCACCACAGCCATCACCAGCAACATCATCGGCATCGCCATCATCATCCACTATCCGTCCCTCCTCCTCACCACCGTCATCAGGCGCCACTGGAAGACGACTCATCAGTTAGTCAATCCTTCACCACGGCCACCACGACGATCACGACGAGCAGCAAATACCAGCGTGGCCAGCCGGACTTCAGGCAACAGAGATTACTGCGGGAGCACCATCGGCAACACGGTTACAGGTGCCCCCTGTGCTGCAGGACGTTACAGGATATCAGCGCCATGCGGGCGCACTTGGATCAGCATTACCCCAGAGACTCGCCCACCTGTCCCGTCGCCTCCTGCGCCAAAACCTTCTCCCATCCCAACAGTGTCAGAAATCATATGCGACTCAAGCATCCGGTGCAGTGGGATCAGATTAAGACATTGAGGTGGACATACGTCTGATAAACAGGCGAGGATCAGCTTAACTCTGATCGCGTATTGTAATCTTTAATCTTTCCTAGCAGGCTTTTGCCAAAGAAGCTTTGTTTCTTTATTTTTATGGTGTGTGATTCTAAAATTTTCTGTGCAGCAATTGCGCGACGATGGCGAGTAATGGTCTAATGGATAACAATTTTTAGTTGAGTGTTAGGATTAGAATTTATTTTATATTAATATATCGATGATTTTATATTAACAGATTTATTGAAAATATTACTTTAATAATATTGAGATGGACTATTTTTTTCTGAGATAGAATTAATATAATATACATAAAAATATACACTTAGAAATCAATCGACAATCATTCCCTGTATAGGAAAATTAAAGCTTGCTCATTTAATACTTTTAATAAGAAGAAGACACACGAAATTCATGTCAAAATTGAGTTTGTTATCGTCGCGCAAAGGCTGCTTTAAATCATAAATGTTGGAAGAGAGTCTGGTCGACGGAGATTGAATTCTTTACAAAGAGATCTGCGAAGTAAAAATATGAATAAAGTCGGTGAATGTATTTAGAGGGGCATGCCAATTACAAATTAGCTGCAAATATAGTACCTTTGTGTGATAAGAGATGCGCAAAGATGAAAATCGGACTATCTTTAGTGCTTTATTTCGAAAATACTGTCACATACGCACCCACCGCGAAGTTTATCCCTGACGAAGAAAGCGCACATTGTATATATGCGAGAGATTATATTGACAAAGGAGAAAATCTATAAATATATAAAGAGCTATAAATATAGTGTACATATATATATATATATATATATATTTATACATATATTATATATATATACATACATACATACATATATATATATATATACATACATACATACATATATATATATGTACACATAAAGAGATATACATAGAGTTGATTTTGTATAAAATATACGGAGCAGTATTTCCTGTAGAGCGCCTGAAACGTAGACGCCGCCGTAGGATAAAGCGACGCACTCGTAGCAAGGTCTGACGTCCGGTGTACGCAGACATCGACATTGATATAACGATTAGACTACGTATCTAAAAGAGAAAACAATGTTCCTCTAAGCTGAGTAAGCCAGCCTTATGTTAAATAACATAGTATTAAGAGTGTAGAAACCGGACGGAAAAGAGCGCACGCCGAAAACAGCGGCGACAATCGCGCCGAAACCGAGCGGTCGGTCGGCTCTAAAAATTCGTTTGCTCTAGCGATCGGCGTGAAAACGTGACAAAGTTCGATGCGATATGTGAAAGAGAGGTGCTGGCGTGTCTATGGAAGTGCATGATCACGCGAAAGTCTACGCAGATCTACGTGAGTGGATGGATCGCGAGTGAATACGTCGACCAGAATTATGGTCGCTTGACAACGCCTAGCCTTATTTTTATACAATCTTATGTTCTAACAGTATTCTCTAGGTAAAGAGTTCCCCAAAAGATGTTATGTTCGAGATTGTGTATACTGGAAATGCCACGTAAAAACAAAGGAATATATATATATATCAAACAAAAAAAAATATATATATATTTCTCTGGATGTACGAGTTGTTAGTTGTGGATCTCGAAGAGTAACGTTGGTGAATAAAGACAAGAGCTATGATTTTAATTATGAATATATGCTCGTTATTTAATTTTGAACATAAATGTTTGTACAGAAATATGTGCATTGTAGTTAAATACATACATGCACACAATGCATACAACTGAAAAATGCAGTGGTTTTTAAGTATTATTTATTACCGATTTTAATTTTTTTCGTGACTGACAGCTCGTACGGCAAATAATGTATAGAATGATAGCATGATACGCACTATTTTAGCAAATACTAGCTTATATATATATATATATAAATATATATATATATATAAATATAAATATATACATAAGATATACGAAATGAAATCTATACTATTTAAGTAATGCTTTGTACAATAAAAAGATATTCAGAGAAATCTAGAGTATTGTAGAATTCTTTCTGTTAAAATTTCTTGCAATCTGTGTGCAACATGTAGTCGATTTTACATAGTAGTTACACAGGTGAAAGGTGTTCTCACTATATTCTGATACTTTTAGGAAGATTCAACTTTCTTTTACTAGCATTTTCTATTGTTTTCACCATCTTCCCTATTCATATAACATAATTATTTGTGTAAAATTAAGTGTTATTAAGATTTCAAATTTTTTGTTAACTATGAAATAATTTGACTTGATTATCTTGAAAATTACGTTGATGATGTCGTTAATCGAGTTATTATCGTCGATTAATCGCAAAGTAATTTAACAATTCTGCATTATTCTCTCAAAATAGTAATCTCGATTTAACCTTCGAAACTCTCTAAGCTCGCTTACACCTTATCATTTATTTTCAGTCCTCAATGCACGATCCCGACCTGCGCTAGAGTTGATGCGAGTACGTGCCACGGATCCTAGACCCTGTCCGAAGTGTGGAAAAATATATCGTTCGGCACACACGTTACGCACTCACTTGGAAGACAAGCATACGGTCTGCCCAGGTTATCGCTGCGTCTTATGTGGTACAGTAGCAAAATCTCGGAATTCTCTTCACTCACACATGTCGAGACAGCATCGCGGAATCAGCACAAAGGATCTTCCAGTCTTGCAAATGCCAAGTCCGTTTGATCCCGAATTGGCATCTCGATTACTGGCAAAGGCCGGAGTGAACGTGAGCCCGGCTGAGCTCCGAGCGCGAGCCAGCCCCACGGCACCTCGAAGAAGCGACATGAGATTGGAACTACCTCGCGGAGGCGCTGCTTCCGAGACCGGTAGCAGCATTTGTGGTGGTGACGATCCCGAAGATCTCTCACTCACTGTACACAATCTTAGATACGGTTCGCCAACGCCTACCAACCACAGCGTGATCACTAAGTCAACCGGTAATATTAACAGCAATGGCAAGAATTCAACGTCATCGGCAATTGCCGCTAAGTCTCTCGACACGATGCACGGTAGCCGCGAGCCCAACATGGCGCCGCTGCATCCATCCGTTCATCATGCCGTTCACAATACTAGTGCTATTGCCGGCACGGCGATTCTGGATACTTATTTACAGTTGATAGCGGAAAGTTCGAGCCTAACAACAATGGGACTAACTCCGGAACAAGCGGCTGCAATGGCTAACGCTGCCAAGGTGGTCCATCAAATGACCGTCATGGATAAGCGCGACCTTGCTCGCAGCTTGGACGATTATCCTGTCATCTGTAGGGATGAGGGACGGGAATCCGGAATCGTTCACGAGAACAGGCATGATACAAGAGATGCGCACGAGAGACATAGCGAACTTACAGACGACGTGGATTCATCCGGCGGTGAGGAGGAACTTAGTGAGAACGAAGAACCCGAAGTAGGCAAGAACGAGTAGTTCTTTGTTATTTGTTGTACAATCCGTATAGCTTTCTGAAGTTCCTTCAGATAACTTTGCATTCGCATAATTGCTGTGCTGCGATTTAGTCGATGAAAAAGGCAGATATAATACGCACCATCCATTGCAAACTCAATATTTTGTTTTTGTATTTGTTGTTCTTACGCGGGGATGGCTTGTGAAACAAATGACGTATGAACGAGCCTTGCTTATTAATAAGAATCATTAGGGCAAGTATATGTATATACATATGCACATATATATGTATATACATAGAACATATTCATATATCATACAACAAACACACTAAATATTGGGTTTGGAATTTTTTGGAATACCAAAATTTAATTTAACTTTTGGTACGTCGAATTATGGTTGTTGGAGCTTGCTTGGAACTTGGATTTTGGCAGTAGTATAACTCTTAAGACGAACGTTTATATCTACAGCATCAAAAGCCTACCAAGTTTAACAAGCAGTGCGACACGTGTGTCGCATATCTGCGTCCGCAACTATGTCACAAAGGTGCTTTCTTACGATATTGCTAATGTATCGTAATTGCAACTACATGATTTTTTCTCGCAACAACTAATGGGGCAAGAGACACATATACCCCATAAATATTCCATCCATCTACCTCAGTGCACATGATAGGTGATAGAACAGGCTAATACGAATCTCACTAAACGAAAGAGAATGAAATATGCCGCTGGATCATGGAACGGAAACGCGGGCTATAATGCCGCGTTGCTGCTTGCATGTCTAATGATACTGAAATTTATGACAAGGCAACTGTTTTTGCTGTTTATTTTCTTGCGGAAGATTTTTCTGATGATGGAAGACTTAAAAATAAGTAGACTTAAATAGATTTCACGTAAACGATTTAAAGATAGTTAGATAAGTTCATAAATAGATAGACAGACAATGTTATATTATTATACAGGATGATTCTGAAATGCATGTTAATATTATATATTGCATATCGCAGTGTGTTTTAGAACACAAAGTGTACACTTCAAGCACTTTGATGTAATTAAAAAAATAAAGTCTAAACAATTTATATTCGTAACAAAAATTTTTTTTATGTTTGATTTTATTCTCTAAAATATTGATATACATTTAAGAATTATTCTGTATAATTACTTATATGTATATATAATATAATATAATATATATATATATATATACATTTGTGTGTATATTATATATATTACATATATATAATATATTTATCTGCATCTATATATTATATATATAGATATATAATATTATATATATAAAATATATAATAATATTATATTATTATATATAAATATAAAAATATTGAAAGAAACACGTGCAGTAACTCCTGGATAAGATTATTGGATGGATATGGATGGATTATATAACAAATGCATGGGTTAATTTTTCTTCGAAGAATTATCTTATAAATTTTGTTGTCGGGACGAGTGCAATAGCAAATTTGGTTGGATAAACTAGTGTGTACTGGTACACATTAATGTGCCGCAGAAAATATACATTAAATTTAACAAATTAAACTAAACCTGCCTCGCGTTTAATATAATTTATTATTATGAGAATTACATTAATAAAATATATGTTTATTTTTAAAAAAATATAGTTTCAAGTGTTTTATATGATGTTTTTACAATTGCATAGATTAAAATATATAATAAATTTTAATTTGCAATAATGCGCACTATTTGCAGGCAACCAAATTTGTTATAACAGAATAAGAAGATTGGACTAGAAAGATTATAAAAGGAAACCATTTTTAAAAGTAATCTTTGTTAAAACACTTAACATCGGATAAAGCTCAAACTCGAAGTTGAAACGTTGAAAATGGAGGTGAGAAAAGTTTTATTTTAAAATTAGGAAAATGATCTTATATCCAGGAACTACTGTATATTGCTTAGATTTGTAAAAAAATTGAACAGAAGTAGCCCTGAAAAAAACACGTAGTAATATCAATCTATTTTGCCACAAAACCACCGATAAACGATCAATTCAGACCAAACATTATTTTAAATAACGTTTCATATTTGAGCAATTATTATTGGAATAATTGATTGCAAAATGTCTTCATATAACACAACCATTAATTTTTCATGAAAGTTGCAAAAAGAAGCAATATTGTTTCGTAGAATTTTTTTATAGAGAACAAATTGATTTTCATCAATATACTTTCACGTCTGTACAAATTTCAATGTACTCGGTTAGAAACGCTTCCTACCATCAATCCACTACTGTGTCACACAATCACGATTTTAACGAACGAATCATGAGAGTGTGTTCCATATATATATATATATACGTCCGATTGTTGAGCGTATTTATTACCAACAAATATTCAAACTTCTATCACGGAAGTATTAGGTTTTTGTTTTTAAAAAAATTGGACAAAGACAAACTTTTTACGACGGTTGTGAACGACATAATGACAGTTGGCCTCTGTTTAATATATATAGTGTTAATACGAGAATCTAAAAATGGGACACATAATCAGTGGCTTACCAGTAAGTTCGCCACTGCACATAATACAATTCTATCAAGGCAATAGATAACTATACTTTTATAGTGAATAAAAATGTCGGTTAGAAGCTATATAACATATGTCATGACACATTGTTGCATGGACATCAACACGACGTATTAATAACTAATTAATGAGTTACACATCTGTGAAAATTCGTATCTATTTGATGCGCGCCTACATGTTCACATACGTAGATGCGAAATACGCATACGTATCTCAAGATAATTCAGATTTTTTTTTCTAATGATTTTCTAGATGCGTACAATATCTAATAACAGGACGTTTACTTAACTGCATTATAAGGATTATAAAAAATTAAAAGTTCATGAAAATTTTTTTATTTCTGTACACAAAAAGAATTTTTTTTTAAAGAAAGCAAAAAAATTTTAAATAGATTTTTTTTGTAATATGAAGTATCAAATTATTATTAACTCTATATCGTGAACTTGAGATCGCGCGTTTAAAGATATGAATATTACCAAACGCAATTTACTAATATTAAAAAAATTTGTGAAGGCAAATATAAATCGTCTAAACAACTAGTCGTAAGAGGGATAACGTAGTACTTAAGTTCGAACCAATAAGCTCAGAATATTAGGCATAAGGTCAACGTGATCTGCAAGATTGTTGCTGCGCAACGTAGATCTGGGGAAATCGATTGCAAACTACGCGTATAACAAAACAAATTAAATTTTTTTAGCAATCTCAGGTCAAGAGAATACAATACAATCGAACGTTTAGACGCGTTTAGACACTTCGCTCTTTTTTTAATCACCGGCTTCGAAGCAATGATGAATTTGATTATAAAAATTTAGAGTCCGTTGCTAATGCATCAGAAACATTATTCATTTTCGCGAAACATAGGCAAAATGTAGCCACTGAAAAAATTGCCCGTAAACACGCGAGCGCAATGCGATAAGCTAGTAAAAGAAATGGTTCCTATTAATATATTTACGTGCTAATTTCATTGATGCTGTATCTTTCTGTAGATTACGAACAGATTACATATAAAAATATAATAATTGAGAAACATACATATATACATACATATATGCATATATATACATATATATTTCTTTTATACATATATATATATACATATATATATATATATAAAAGAAGATATATCACACATACACACACATACACACACACTTATTTTATATATATATATGTGAAAGGAAATAGTTTGTGTGTATGTTTTTTCTTTTCTATAGATACATATATGTACGCAGTATATACTATATGTATAAAGAAAAGAAAAATAGGAACTTGGCAATACGTAACGTGACGCGAGCTAAATGCAACCGGAAAATGATAAAAGAACTGGGTGGTGAGTAGATCGTATAACTTGACCGCGTAGTATCGGCAGGAACGCATCAATTAAGCGTATGCCGTCCATGAAATCCATGGTGATCGTGTTGTTAAGTTCTCGGATTATCTGTTGTTAAGTGCAACATATATATGTATATATAATTATTAACTAATCTGAGTGTCGGAGTAAACGGCAAGTTTAATTTAGAATAGAAGAGATTCCTAAAGAACGAAGGGTGTGACAAGCGCAAATTTGAATTCTAACTTTTGAATTTAGGCAAGAGAGTTCAGGAGTATTTCAATGGTTACTAATTCTCGATTGTACGATCGTTGTTCGTGACCGACCGATATTCTATAATAAGAGTGCTAAACAAGGGATTTATTTATCTCTTTTAAGAATTGTCTCATACATATTATCGGTCGATTGTGGAGACGATCAGACGAGAGTGAGACAATGAAAGCGAGCGGCATAAATAAAATGGGCATTAAATAAGCCCAAATTTGAGGTTATTGGGCGCTGGAATAGAAGGGATAAATCTCGGAACAGGAAAAAATAAACTTATTTCCGAAAATTGCACATACTTTTTTCGGGATTGAAGTTTAATCTCTGAACAATCGAGTCAGGCTTATACAATGCAATCTAAAAGAATGCAGCCGTTACTTGCCGCTGTGAAAAGCGAAGCATCGTCGGTATTTGTTTAGCAGATTGAAAGCATTCATTGAACAGCATTCAAATCTGCTATATAGGGCACCCAGCACGCCAGTGCAGGGCGGGACAGCGTTGTTTTGCCGACCTATAAAATTATCTTCACTTTTAAGGTTAATAAAAAGTGAAGGATAAAAATACGACGATGACGCCGCATTAGAAATTACATATTAGAAGTTAGAAACATATTATATAAGAGATAGTAATAGGGAGTATATGTATATGACACACAGATATATTAGATAGCTTGTAGGTTGTATGCAATACTCAAAGTCTAGTATCGAATTAGTTCTTAGAATTAATTTGTCATGATGGGTCAATGTCACTTTTAAGATAGATTTGTTGCAGGACGCCAAGCGACCGTATGCGAGGAATCTTGAAGCGAGAGCAATGCCCGTAAACGATACATGTCTGGTAGGATTTTAATAAAACCTACCGTAGTACCTGGCCATGGTGAACAAGTGTTCCCCAAGAAAGTTTTTATCTAGTTGACGACCTGTAAGATGGCCAGGTGTTTCCGAGGAAGTTTTTGTTTAGTAAACGAGTGGTGCTTTCAATGCAGGCAAAACCGTTGACTCTCGTCCGGTGAGATTAAACGTGATCAAAGTAAGCGGAAGTAGAGGATCGTGGAAAGGCGCGAAAGAAGTGACTCTTTCGACAATTAGTGTCAAACTACTTACGCGATATTGCGCAAAAGAATTCGGCAAGCTGCAGGAAAACTAGATGAGTTTCAAAAGTTCCAAATAAAAGCAAGCAAGTGAAATTAACTAATATCTTCGATAAATGATGGATTATTTTTTAATAACACGTTAACTTTAACTTAACTTAATATCTTTATCTTTAATAATTTAGTTTAGAAATTATTGAGTTGCTATTTGGGACAATTGTGTGTCATCAACAAAACGCAAGTAATAACGGGTTGTGCTAATCACGCGTTTAATGAGCTGAATTTTGGAATGTTCAAGCTTAACATTGTGTATACGAATGCAACTGTATACGAACATATGACATTTGTATACGATAATGCGTGCGGAAATTAAAAAGTAATAAGTACGCGATAAAATGAGTACTGCCCGCGTCATATTGTTATATGAAAGCATTCGATGTTTAATATTTTGCTAAGAAATACTCAAAGACTAAATTACATTGTTGTCATTATTATGATTGTTATTAATCAAGGTACTCATTTTTCTTCTCTTTCTTTAAAATGTCTAGAATGTCAGACTAGAAATGTCAGACGCGTCCACAAACTGCGATCTATCGAGCCGCGAACAACATCCCCGGGCGAAAATTAAAACACTCGACGAGATTTCATCATAAACTCGACTCCCATGAGTCTACATTCTCATTTTGTTCATAAATAATCGCGTGAAAATTTCTTCACGTGAGACAAAAGTGCGAAAATGAAAAAAAAAGTCGTTGACCAACATCATTGACTTTAAGATAGTAAAAGAAAAAAAAATGGAAAGAAAAAATGACAGGACATCTCAAACGAGAGACGAATCTACGTTTAACAGGTACAAAGGAACCACTTCTTGCCTTGAAGCTCTCTATTATTATAAAAGAAAGCAGACCATCTTGCGCAGAGTACAAATTTATCCACTTGCTTATTAGAAATAAACAGTGAGAGATACAAGAGAGAGAAAAAAGAAAATTCGCGGATACTCGCATCTTCCGTTTTGCGTTAAATACGCTGACAAAGCTACTTTAACGCAAGAAATATATAAAAAAATTCGACATGCTTAATGAAATAAAAAATTAGATAATAAAAGATTAACATATATGAGCTAGCACAGAATAGAAATGCGTTGAAAATGAAATAAGGAAATTAGTAGCTTGATATTTAACTAGACACGTTTTGATTTAAATTTAGATCATTATTTTCTATCTGTACAAAATAATTTACATCAAACTGTAAATTATTTCAAAATTAAATACAATTTCGATCGGATTAGGTTGGAAAGAATCCTGGAACAATCTACATCGTGCATTCGATAAATTCTCTACGCATCTGGGTTCCTCTTTTTTCTGAAGTTTTTTCTGCGCTATACGACAGGTGCGAGTACATGCGAGGATTCTAACAATCCAAAGAAAGAAGTTGTAAATTTAGAAGTTAAATAGCTAGAAAGAAGTTAAAATTTTTACCGTCACGGAATGAAAATCAGAGAGATTACAAGAACAGAGAGAAAATTGAAAGAAAATGTGCGGAAGTAGAACGCAATCGATTGTTTTGTGCCATTGTAAACCCGTGAAAATATCCGAAATCATCCTATAAAGTATGCTATACACGTCAATACCGTTACATATATGGATAGATTTAGTATCTGGTTCGGGATAATTTTTTGCGTATTAATTGTATTAGAGCCGATGATTAATATTTGTTCTTGTTAAGTTGCGTAATGATTGCGAGAGCAGAAAGTCCTTAACTCATTGTCAGAAGTGCCGAAATGCGGAAGTGAATAAGCACGCCGAAAGTTGTTAAAACGGGCTAAAACGACAATAGCCGCGATAGATCTGTCGTGTGACGTCATCGTCAATAATTAATAGTGATCTCGTCGATAGATTTTGTTCGTTTCTTTTTAATCGTTGTAATAAGAAGAAAGCGACGGCTCACGCGCGCGGAGTCCGCCTCACACATATAGAACGCATAATGTAAACACATAAACATACTTATACATAGCTATCGTTCGTAAGTGCGAGACACATAATACATACACACTCACAGACACACACACATATATATATATTACATATTCTATATATTTGTATGTAAGAACGAAAAGTTGGCGGGGTCTCGTTTACCTTTCACGAAGAGATGTAAGCTCATCTCTGTACCCTCTTCTGCCTATCCCGGCTCTTTCACCGGATCATAGTTTTCTACGTCAGTATTTATATAGTTATATATATGTATATACATCGGAAAAAGCATATATGTGTATATACATGTGTACATATATATATATATATATATATATTTTTACATGAAAGATTCCGTAACCTCGGCGTGACCCCGCCATTCCCGCCTAAACCCCTTTGTCGGGTCAGTCCCTAACATTGTCATAGTCCATTGAACATAGTCCGCAATAGTCATCTTGAAATAATACCATCAATTACAGTATTGCAATAGTTTTTAGAGACAATCGTGTGCATAACGCGCCCGGCCGGCGCTCTCCCGATTGACACCTCGATCAAATTATCGCAATTGTCGCTCCTTAATTTTCTGCCGACCTAAGTTTCGTTAACGAAATTGTTTGAAAGACACATAATTACTTAGTCTTTGAAGAAAGTTTATAATCCTGCGAAAGATATATTGTTCCAAAATCGATTCCTGAGAGCGGAATAATATTAGGGATTGTAAATTCTTCATTACTTAAATGTAAGTAAGCCGTAATTCTCATTTAACAGTTAATATTTACGTTATAGGATTGTTAGCTAGTTATTTATTAAAGAATCAGTGTGGAAATATTTGTGAGAAAGATTGAAACAATTTCGGCAATTGCATTAATTAATTCGGTCGCAAGACAGATTGAAACATTTAATCACCGGAAACAATTTCAACTATCTTTTTCTCGAAATATACTAGCGAATTCTGAATGCTATGAAGGATGCAATGTGTGTCAATAAATTTACGTTATGGACAAATTTAGTATTTTGCTTCGAAATAATTAACTGCATTTTCGAGCTCACTGGATTTTCAGGAACTAACGTTCCTCGCAAATGAGCGCGATAAATTTCCCGGAATAAACTTCTAATTTGAGCTCATTGTATTCTGACTTCGTTGAACAGTGGCATATATAATTCAGACGATATGCAAATAGCCAGTTCTTGCCTACTATAGCTTTCGAGAATCGATTGTTTCCGAAGCTGCAGCGTGGAAAACGTTTCTGCGGCGATTTCTCGCCCTTTCCTATCTCTTCTAGAGAATAACAGTGAGCTGTCGCGGGGTTTTCGCGTAATACGTGGGTAGAAAGTTCAAATGAACGTAGTTAACGCATGGCGGAATGACGGCGATATCACCCGCGATTCACCGGCGGTATGAGACTCTGGGCTGATAATGACGTGCGTGCGAATTGCAAGCTCGTAAAGGTCCCTAAACCAGCCGAATCGGCTTCACGTGGTTTGCTCTCACAGTGATTATAAAGGCGGATTAACGACGCCGTAAACGCGGTGAACCCTTTACGAACTGTCTGGCTATTGCCGCCACCGCTCGTTCCAGCCCTCCTTTCGGCGAGATGCAAATGTGAAACTAAAACGAATAGTCATCGCTACGGCGACATTCGGAATTTTCGAGTGCCAACATTTGCACACGCCGGCGTCCGAGTGAAACGCCAAAAATCGAGGTCCCGAATATTTTTCGTCAATTTTTAAAACTTTGCTAACGATCCAGTTAACTCGCTTTTACGAGCTTTGCGGTATAAATTTTAATCCGATTAAATTTTTTTGCAGCCATATAACTGAAGCATCTATCCTATCCTGCTTTCGGAAAGCAATTGATTATTTTGAAATTCTAAGTTTTTTGCAAAGTGTACAGTAACATTTCATTTGATTTTAACAAGCAGGCTGTAATATTTCATTATTGAGGCAAGTTACAAAAATGTAAATAACGCATCTATATTATTTTTCTTATTTTGATACCAGGCTCTTCAAGATTCACAAAGAAAAAATACTCGCACATAGTTTCACTTTTTTTTCCGCAAAGAATTTACCATCATGCGTTTTTACGTTCAGCATTATTGTGGTGGAGACTTATAAGAAATTAATAAGTTGGAAAAAATTTGTGCAATTGCGAAGATATTCGAGGTGTCATCGCGGAGCAAAATGAGCAATCGTTACATAGACCGTTATTTCACAAACGGCCTTCTTTGTCGATTTACGAGTTTCGTTCGTATCCGCTTCGATGCTCTCCCTCTTAAGTGGAGTGTGTCCATAGGGGAAAGTTGATCGGTGCATTTGTCATCGCCGAGTTAATGTGACGATCATACAGCTAAGACATTTGTCCTGTACTGCCTTCGAAAGGCTTATTAATTTACAGATTTGAGAAAAAACCTACGGCTCGAAGGCATTGGTGATGAATTCAAGGAGCTATATGGCCTGACTTCATCGTCAGACATTGAGCTCTCAAAAAGATACTGCAGGCAGCTGCAGGACAGACAAAAAATGTGTATGCGAGTGCACGGCCGGGAGTGAGTCGCCTTCTCAGGTACTTAAATAACCGACACGATGTAATAATGCATTATATGTAATAACAAACTCAGGAAATCTGAAGCAGCCAGGCCGTGATACTATACTTATAGAAACTACTACTGGTACTACTTATTACTATTACTATTACTGCATGATTCTTGCGTTAATCCGACGTAGGCGACTCGCGTCTCACCGCCTACTCTGTTTTGTTTCATTTGTTTGTTTGTTTCTTGTTTGTTACGAGATTTTACACTGGTAAGTGGCGAGACATCTATATACCGCATGTTTTGGCGCGCGTGCAAATTTGCTTTTGACTATCAATCATTATTTAGAAAAAAATATTCATTTTCTTTGTTTCAAACGTGTAGAAGCAGAACTTTTTTCTCAGTTTCCGTGTAAGTATGAATCTAATAACGTTTGAAACTTGAAAAAAAAAAAACTTACAACTTCTACAGTATGATTATAAACTGTCTTGCATCGTGGAAATAGTCGAAACAATTTTTTGCATGCGTAATTACGGAGAGGGAAATAATTGTGAAATTAACATAGCTACCTCCATGTTATTAAATATCAGTCTTTTTCTCGTGCTGTACTCATGCTCACATACATGACATAAATTACTTTATGAAAATTCGCGTGTCAATCGCGTATCGACGTTTTCTTTATAGTAAAAGTATATATTATATACATATATTACGTATACACGATATATATTTACACATAGTCATGCGCGAGATAATATAGCTTCCACGGACTTAGGTTATTGTTTCCTTACACAGAGCAGTCGAGTAGCATAAATGAAAAATAGTAAGGAAGAGAGCATTAATTTATAAGTTCTTGCGATCAATTTGCGCGGATTTCTCTTATATCTATTGTAAAATTGTTTGATACTCCGTTAATCATAATAAAACATTATTTTACACTCAAAGGGAGAATTATTTTTGCAATAAATATGAATTTGATTACATGTGCTTGATATAATCTAATTCTTATAAAGAAATGAAGCAAATAAGACACAATGTAATGTGTTTGTGTATGAATGTGTGTGTGTGTGTGTATCTTGTGTATTTCTGTGTACAGGGTAATCCATAAATAAATTTGTCTCTGAAAATATAACAAGCAAAAAAGATAACACACATACGGGGATTGAATTATGTCAAAAAGGACATCAGATGTTCCAAGGTTTAATTTTAGTTAACGATCTTATATTGAAGATTTTAATTTTAGAGAAATCATTAAAAAAAAGGAATAAAGGAAAGATAAAAAAGAAAAATATTGGTCCGCTAAGCTTTTAGCCACTTGCGTCCTTAAATTTTTCTTCTCGCATATCTGTTTTCCTCCTTTCTTATTAATATTTCTAAAGTTAGAATCTGTTTTTCTCAATTGTCGTTTTTAATCTAATTTTAATTTATTTCTTATGTTGAAAAACCAACGTAATTTAAGCCATCTGTGTATTTATCATTTATTATTTGTGCTTCGTTATATTCCATATACCTAATTGTTGCAAATTACATAAACATTGGAAATTATATCTTTACACTTTACATATTTATTACCACAATTTCCATCATTTATCATTGTAATTTCTATCAACTATTAATGATCAATATATATGTATTATTTCATTTGTTTCATGTGTTTTATTTGTTTCTATATGTTGGCCATATCTCTTTCGGTATTATGTGTGTAAAGTCATATCATTATTAATTAGGAATTGTTTCACAATAATTCACTAGAATTAAACTTAATATTTTCAATTGTGAGAAATATGCGCAAATAATCAAAGTGATGTTTTCGAAACGATCGTTTTGCGATCAGAAACTTTCAACTCGATACGCAGTCTCAATCGTGTGTCGCGAAAGAAAGAGCGAAAACAAACTACCTCAATCTCATGATAAGTTTATTACGACAATGTTGGATGCCTGTATACGCTGGGCGAACGGAATGATAAAACGCCGCACTAAATCTAATCCAGAAGTTTTCACGGTATTTTATCATTTTGTCCAGTAATGTATATCTATATTTACACTCATGTGTGCATTATTTCGAGATGCACGACGACGCACTGCCAGGCACCGCGCTCGACCGCTCTGTGACCGACAATGCTGAATTCCAAAATCACAATGCAATACGTTGTACTTACAATCGTTTTTACAGGCCGTGAACACCGGTTAGTGATTTTTGCCATTTAATCTATGTAGTACGAAGAGAGTAGGACGTTGAGTGTGCATGATGGAGAACGAGAGAGAGAGAGAGAAAGAAAGAGGGAGAGAGAGACACGAGAATGAATGAACCTAAGCGCGTAAATGCATCATATGACCGAATGTCCATATATTCATACGTATATATTATATATGTATACATATAAATTATATACATATTAGAAAGTAAGAGAAAGATACAGAGAGAATATAAGTATACTTATACGTGATATTTTACAACTAACAACATAATCAGGGACGCGTTATATATATAACCATAAGAGTCATAAAACATATACTCATAGAGTCTTTCTAATGATTAAAAAAGAAATAAAAATAAAAACCAGTACAATGAGGGAAAAAATAATTGAAAATAAAAACATATAATGGGCGTGCAATCTCGACGTACTCGGTATCGCTGAGATCTTGCAAAAACAGAAAAGCGATGATGTATCGCAATGAGCTCTCTTACTCAATAACTTTGAGTAATTTTATCCATTTAACATTAAACATCAAACCATAATTAATATTTTGTAACTTTAGAAATCATATGAACATTTTGATTATAATACGCAAATATCGCGATGTAACAAATTATTATTTCGTGCTATTTCGAATACATATTACAAATAAGAAGAATGCAAGGCAGAATAGAGTGCTCTTTTAATTTTTAAAAATATTATTCGAAATATTACTGAAATGACGCAAATCAATATTTATATTCTTACTATACTTTCGCATTTCGTTATAAGTTTTAATCACAATTAGGGGATTATCAATTGAACATCGAGTTAAGAGAAAAAGAAAAGAAAAAGGAGAACGAGCCAAGTTAAGAATTTTTAAATTTATCTCTGCCAAAGAAATAAATTCGAAAATACAAAAACAAATTTTTAATATTAATTAACTTTTTTAAATAGGGTTCTGTTCCATCTAAATTAAAACCGAGTAGGAAGCGAAATATGATTCAATACCAGAATATACGTTTTAATTTATAATCACTACTATAATATTTATATAATTTTATGCAAATGTTCAAAAAAGGAAAAGAGAGACGGCTAGAGATGGAATAGAAAGAGAAATGGAAAGAGGCAGAGAGATTGAAAAAAAGTATGCAGGAAACGAAAAGAAATTAATGTTGAAAATAATTGCGATCTTTTAGAATGCTTATTCGAAAGGAATCTAATATCTTTCTTTGATTACATCTTATTATCTTACATATTATATATATATATGTTGTGACATTATTAGGACTTTGTATCATTATAACATTAGTTTTTCATTATTGTTGTTTTTATTTTCTTCTTTTTATTATAGCTTTTATTATATTTAGAATTAATGTTATTATTATTGTCATTATTGCTCTGCATTTTTTTTCATTTTTTTTTTTTTTTTTTTTTAATTTCTTCAGCTTTGATAGAGAGCATGTAAGGAAATGCGTTTGTCATGTGTTTAGAAAACGTCGTAGATGCGCATGTCATTCGAAAGAACGGATTTTTTTTTACTCCGGCATTTCGTCGATATCGGGGCTCTGTGCAGCGGCGTTCCTGCTCACTGAGACAGACGTAACCATTAAGTTTACTGCATGTGCCAGTACATTGTAGATTCCTCATTTTCCTTCCAATCGGAAAGAAAATTCTGCTCCGTTTCCATCATACATCACTACTTCTTCTTTTTATTTGTAAATATATACTATATTTAAGTAAGGCGTTTTACCAAGATTCGCTGTGCTTGTTTCATTTGATAGATGCCGATAAGATGTACTGTTATTATTTAATTAATTTTAAGTTCGTTTTGGATTATATTTTAATCGACATGTAAGACTTAGAATCCGCCAATACGTCGCAATCTAATAAATGCATTGAGCAATATAGAACAGAAATTGTGTTTTGCATGTTTATTTTATTTCCTTTTCTATTAGCGCTTATAGTGTAAGTTAATGTGCATGCATTTCTATTTTTCAGAAGATTCGCGAAAAATTCCAATAAAACCTTTTAATGAGAATCTATTTTGTAGAAAGTGCAATATATGAAGTTTATTATTTGTATTTTTATATATTTGTATTTTATTTCAATGTAACTTACGCATAATTTACGGAATAATAACAAGATACTTAAGACATTGACTACAAGATCAGGGATCCAAAATTATCGCCTGGCAATAATTATTTTTATATGAACAGAAGAATATGAAAGACGTATCGGTGTTATACCTAAGTGGATTTAATCATTATTGTGTAAGTTATTATCATTTCTATGTTTTGATCGCCATGGCAATCAGTATGTTAATATGTAAAGGTGTAATAGAACATATATTTCTAATTTTACATTTTATTTCATTAATTTTATAATGTTATCAGATTTAATTATATTTTATTAATAGAATTTAAGTTTTGTATAAAAGAATTTATTTGTAAAATTAAAAATATATGCAATTTGTCTTACATTAAACTATCGATATTGATGAACGATCAAATTAATTGGTGAATTAGTCCTCCATTTTTTCTACAGATCAATTTTTTATTGTATTTATATTATATCTTTAACAATTATATTTATTAAGAATACTTTTCAACGCGTATCCTATGTACGTCGAGATTCACTACTCTCCGTATTCAATATAATCAGAGATTCACCGGAAGTCTCGACCAAAGTACAAAATTTTTACCATAAATAGAGTTATATATATATGCATAGCAGTGGGAAAGTATAGCATGTGCTTGTGCTCGAAAACGTCGTAGAAAGCCTCCATGAACATGTACTGAGATTGATATCGAGCGATTAAAGGACAATTTCCAAGAAAATGACAGAAAACGAAAGAGTTGAGTCGTATGTCATTAGCGACGACGAGAACAGATCTCTAGCTTGCAGAAAATCTACCGATTTTCAGAGATATGATTAAATTTAAGGAATTTCGAAGAAGATGGTGGATGAACGAAAAGCGCTGCCAGCATGTTTTCGTTAGAAATTTATTGACACCACGGCGTCGCGAAAGAAAAGCGATTGAAGGGCAATTTCCCTCGATATATAGCATAAAACTCATGTATACCGTAAGATACTTTATATTTAAGAAAAAGGAAAGGTATATATATAGACCGTATATCGTGTAGCTATAGATAGATACCTTACGTAACGTTATTGTTAATCACGTCCAACATATGTCGAGTTAATAGCATGTGCAAAATTAAGGCATCTATTAGACAAGGCAATTTTTTTAAAATTAATTACTAATAATATATTTGCATAAGTGTCAGTTAATGACGTTAAATCTAAAACTGTTGAAATATCTATCAACTATTTGAGATAATAAATTGTGAAAAAATTGCAGGTAATAATTTTGTACTTTTTTAAATTAATTTTTTGGTTCATAAAAATTGCTCATAAACATATTGTAATAAATAGTTGTAAAGTTGAACGTAAATTTTCTGTCGCGACAAAAATGATATTTCAGAGATTCGAGGGTTCGACGCGGCATTCCGCGAAGAGAAAAGCTCGGCTTTAATACGGATGCGCGCGACGTTTCCATCGATTCGACGTCGCGTATTTCACGTACAGAGCTCGAGCAAGTATTTGCCTTGGTGGCAACGAATTATACTGAATTATCACCACGTTGACGAACAAAGCCCTGTACAAATGACGGCAAATTTTTCCATTGACACTTATATGCTTTTTTCTCATTTTAGAGGCGATTCATTATTTCCTTTTATTTTGAAATAAACGTCATCGCGATTAATAAAATTCATAAGATGCCTTTCTTTTGCACGCCATTCTCACAATCGTTGTCCAAGATTTAGGAGCTCGTGTGTTGCGTTGCTCGGTGCCTTCTTGCGGCCTGTTTGTACGCAAACTGCACCACGTATTCGTCCAAGTATATTACTCGCTAATAAAAAAGTCCTATTGTGATAGAACGTTAAAGTTCTATTTCATGTTTTTTTATAAATTTTGAAAAAACAATTTTTTTTATTTTTATCGAAGACATTAATTATCTATTGTATGATATCATCTATCTTTTAAGTAATGTCTTCTAAATACATTAGTTGTAATATCAACTTAAATGTATTAACATAATAGAATTTTCCATGCCATCAATATTATTACCCGATAATTGTATTAACTTTTCCTACTATTTACAATTTATAATTAATACGACAATTGCTTTGTAAAATTTTACTATTTCCAAGATTTTATAATTTTCTACCAAAATATAATAGTTTATAATAACTTATAATTTAAATACCCTTAGATTCTATTACAACTCAACAGTAGAAGTAATTAGAAAATTTAATACTCCTAAATTTAGTTATTAAAACTTGCGAGTAGAAAAAAAAATAACAGAACAGCGCGTAATTAGGTGTTTAAAAGAGCGGACGAACAAGGTACATCAGGCGATCACAGTTCCTATTTTGCCCCCTTGCATACATTAATAAGGGCACTACGTATGTATACACAGAAAAATGAATAAGCGAAGAAAAATGTATAAGAATATATAGTTGTTAAGAATCGACAAGTATACAATAAATATAAATTGCTATATCACATTGTAAATGGAAAAGATAGTATACGTTATAGTAAACCATACATATATATATATATATCTTGTATGCTGTAGATGAGCAATTAAATAGAGCAAGGCAAAATTCATTTTTTATAAGGAAGCATCGTGTGCACAAGTGATACTTTGGAGATTCCTGATAAGAGCCACTATTTAGCAAACACGCGTGTGCTTTCCAAAATTTATATTTCGTTACTTCTTGCGTATTCGTTTTATGTGAATTTGAAATTATTTCTATCCTCCCTTTCGCCAACGTTGTTACTTTTGCGAAGTACGTTGTACCCAGCAGTTAGAATCTTAAGTAGATCTTTGTATATATGCAAGTTATATTGTAGAGAAAACATGATAATTAATAAAATTTATAGAACGTAATTGCGGATATTGTTCTTGTAAATGTAGTGCTACATAATGGAATAACTAGATACTGTTTGTAAGATATTTACTGTTAATAACTGAGTCGCAATTATCGGTTGTTTTAATTTATCAGTTAATTTATAGTTATAATAAATATATGCTTCACAAATATTCAATTTATATTTTTCCATTTCCAATAATCGATTTTTACCGGCAAACGCCAGCAAACCGTCGACAAAATAGCAACCGTGGACGAAGTAGATCCCTCGTTTCGTGCGACATCAAAACTTTTCATTAGTAGAGTATTTTATATCGCATAAAATTTATTATATGACAAAATTAGTTTTATTTTGGCATATCAACATTGTGATATCTATTTGTAAAATTTAGTAAATTAAAATGCATTCAAAGAATTTCTCTAATATCATACGCGGATACTAGAAAGAAACCCGAGATCAAGTATCCCGACGTTCTGTGCAGCACATTTACCGACTCCTGTTCAATATTGCTATTCGAACCCATTTTAAAATTAAAAATATATAGCCACATTTATTTTTCAAAACAGCATCGGTTTAATGCATGCGATTTGCATTTGCAAATTGTGAATCGCCAAAATACGGAATACGCACGAATTTAATTATATGCAATACGATATAGTTCCGAGTTTAAAATAGATGTCGACACTTTATCACGTGTTGAGAATTCTTTCTCCTGGAGAGAGAGAGAGAGAGAGAGAGAGAGAGAGAGAGAGAGAGAGAGATCAATTTTATTTATGAAAAATAATTTATAAATTCTCTCTCTTTTAAAATATAAAAAGGAGGAAAAGTCACAAAATCACAATAAATATTTTTCTAATCTTTTAACGAAATAAAAAATAATTTTAAAAAAATTTGATTTTAATATGAAGTATAAACTTTACTAACTTTACTAACAATTATTTCAAACGTTAAATTTTTATTTTTTGAAATTTATTACTTTCTGTTTTTATTGTTTGCTAAAAATTTTTATTGCAAGAAAAGACGGAAAGATAGTGGTATAGCGTATTCAACAAAACTCATTGTTAGATGTGATAAAAATTATCGCAAAGTATGAATAATCGCCATAAAATTTATGCATTTTGCAACGTTCGACGCCGATAATAGAGTTACTCGTAAAATATGCTTTTTCTTTCTAAACATAGCATATCACGTATATGCAAATTTCAACCCACTTTACTCTGACCATTGAAAGAACGAATTAAATTCGTGACATGTGAATTAATAACTATTCAATTCTATATAATAAATTTTCCCCACAATGACTCATAAAATAATCGTAATTTCACGACGTCGTATTATTTATTTTACATATAAATAGCCTCTAAAATTCTTTATCATTATTCATCTTAATTCATTTGTTCTTAACATTTATCTAGATATATATCTTTGTATTTTTACAGCAAAAATGCATTTATATTTAAATTAGCAATATACATTTTAACATATTGCTCGCAATACAAAGTAAAACACATAATTTATCAATAATTAGCACTCAAAAAAATGATCTTGCAATAATAGCTAAAATTTTCTAGGTGTAAAAAATTAACTAAAACAGATAAATGATTAGCAACTGTTGTGATATTGCATATGTAATTACTTAATCAGTTTAGATGACAGAAACAGAATATATATCTGTATTGTTTGTGAACTTTAAAAAGAAAGTTTCTCTAAAGCGCCTATCTGTATAAAATCAATCACGTGTTAGATCATGCAATGAATAACATTTAGCAATGGTACCTAAATTTTTCAGAAGCTATTGCTAGAACATTACTGCTATAAATTCTATATGTGACAAACAATGTTTTCACAGATACGAAAAATAGCGATACATTCTTATTGCGATATCTAGAAATCTAACTACATCAGCGAAATATTTTTTTGAGTGAGGAATAAGTAAAACACATAATTTATCCATTTGCAAAGCATGCAACTGCATTTCGGATTGTCATGACGTTTGCGTCAATGTAAATTTATCACGCGATTTTATCGCGAAGCCGATCAACATCGCGGATTCATTCTGGCAAACGCGCGCGCGCGCGCGTGCGATTTTCCACCTGGCCGATTTGTGATGATTTTCACGCACGACTTCGCCGTCGATCCATCGCGAATAATGAAGAGCCGTTACGAAGTTGCCCATTCGGGACTGGGCACAACGGTGCCTCTTTTGTGACGTGCGCACAAAGCGAAACGCGCCGCGTTCTCTTTAGCGACAAAGTACTCGAAAAAAAAAGTGCGGAGAAACACATGCTTCCACTTTAGAATGCTTGCTAATGAACGTAAACAAAGCCATGACGCTTTTTCGTGCATACGCTAATGTGTAAACAGATGACGGAGACTCGAAGAAAACTTGATCATCAAGATTAACGTGAGAGATTGTTAAGTGGAGCATTCATCGCGTAAAGTTAATGGAGTAGAAATTGGCGTGATTGAGAAAAGAATGCGGTCAGAATGAATAAGAATAAAATAACGATACAAACACTTCTGTTATCATCGTGCAAATCACGTGTGCTAATTTAATCTAAACCGTTAGTTCAACAAATTAATAGTTTGAAATAATTTAGTAACAAACTCCGCGCTCCGAAGAGGATGCACGTGATTCGCTCGAGCCGGTAAAATTAACGTCATTATATCAATGTTGAAATATAAATAATGGCTGTTATTTGTTATACTGACTGCCAAGGAAGATGCGGGTAAGAGGAGAGTACATTTTCGAATCGACACAATGGCTCGTTATTCGTACCCACTGGGTTTGCTTTGAGTCGACGGCGCGCCGTCAATACGCGACCATTAGCGAACACGTGTGTACACATGTGCACTTACCTGGTCGATGCTCGTCGAAACATCCTTACGAAGTGCTTGTATTATGTGGAAAATATCCATTAGTTGCGTAGCAGGGGAGATTTTCGAGAGAGGTCGATATTTATTGCCGTCAAGTCCAGATGCAGTCTTGTCGCCAGTCAGAAGGTGTGAAACTACAACTCTGAAAAACGGAAAAACAATAATACTATGAGTTTCCAAGTGATATCTCATATAAGATTATATGAAAATTTCTTGAATTTTTTCTCAAACTATAAGTTATAAATGTAAATTCAACTTATTTTATTAGATTTATGCTGTCAGCGATTTTACATAATGCAAGTTCTGGAATTTTTCCAACTGGCTGAACATTTTTTCTCAATGTATGCGCGGACGCGGAATTCTTCACGGGGCGTGATCGCGAAGCGAGTTAAAAGGGAAAAAAATATAGGTCGGCCGTTGGTGTAGCTGACCGGCATCTACATAATTATCGATGACGACACATTTCCGCGTCGAACAAAGGCGCATCAGTACGGTGATCGCGAGAGTATCTTTCTCAATAAAAGCGCAGCGCTTTCTCGGAAAGCGCATAAAGGAAATGATGCCGCGTAATTATGGCGGGGCGTCATCGGAAGTTTACGAAATTAGCCAGGCGCGGTCCCTTTCTGTCCCTTATTCCTGGGCGAGAATCGCACCTCACCTGGCAAGGTGAGTCACAGACTCGTAAAAGATGGATAGTATTCCGTTCCATTTCATTCATTATAGTCCTTTCAGTGGATAATTGTTATAAATGTGTTTAAATTAAAACGAATTTGTATAGCCAATTGTGCAATTTCTAGACAAAGTGCTGAATACAAATCAACGTTGCATTTAATTTCGTTTGACGTTACGCAGGTATTTATTTTCATTTAACTTGCTATGATTAATTAAGAGTTAATAGATGTGATAAATGAAATATAATGAAAAGTAATGATTCATCGATGAGGATAATTCAACTTGCAAAATACCTCGTCTTCCTCATCAGACTTAAAGCAGAAAGCAACGATAATAGAGAGACACGCGGCACACGCTTTGTCACGCGATCCACGCGTCGAACTCACTTTCGTGGAATCGTAAAACACGTGCTGAAAATAACTTCGATTGTTCGTTAAACGGAATAAAAGTGGCGACATTTCGTCGACACAAATTCATTCCTGGAAGATCCGTCAGCCAACCCTTTCACGATCAATTACCGGCGCATTGTGCCGGCCCGTGTTACTACACGCGTGTGTGCATTATTGCGCAGAGACCAATTTTTCCGCGAGCTTTCTGTAAAAACGTCCGCATCCCGTTCCGCGCGAAACTTCCGGTTGTTGTCTTTGTCCGTCGATGATCACACTGGCGGCGTGAGAGCGCCGGAAAAAAAGCCGCGCTCTGAAAGGCGCAAGTCGTGCGTATCATAGCATCGGGCGTGCATCGACAGTACGCACATTGAGGATGCATCGCGCGTTACACGGTGAAAATTGACTAGCTAAAGTTAATCAAACACGGAGATTTCCTCCTGCAAACGTTATTACAATTAAAATATAACTTGTTTATTAGGGAAACATAAATGGTTTTTTAAAAGAATGTCAGCCTTAATTTTTCCACACTAAAGAAATTTAACAATTTGGAATATATATTCGTACAACTTGTAACTTTGATAACTTTATAATTTATATATATGTATAATATTAAGTTAATTTTTTATTATAGCATATTTATATTAACAACAACTATGATGATCTTAAAATATAAACTTTAATCTTGATAAAAGTTCCCAAAGTTTCTATTACAACAGTTACGTCAATCAATCATATGGAAGCGTCCAGCTAATATCCTTATGATATAATCTAATCATCCTTCACGTCGTAGGGTTCTAAGAAAATTACTGCGTGTAATTAAAAACGTCGGCTACTAAATCCAACGAACGCACGATAGAAATCGCTCATGCGTGAACGCGCGATGCACGCACGCACGCACGTCACGAGGGCTAGATTGATTTCCATTATCATCATTTAAAGCCGTTGACAGTGACTTCCATCAGGCCCGTTTCTTCTTTCGCCCCGTGTTCGTACCTGAGTAGCAGATGGGCCTGTTAAGTCATTATCGTTATTGTTTGTGCGCGGCGCGCGCGACGGGGCACCCGCCGTTGTGCGTGTCTGGGTTAATATAACGGGTGGCGGAAACAGATCGCCGGTGACATGGAAGATGATGAGTCACACCGGCGCCAATCCTAGTAGTTATTCGACCCGCAGTTTGTGGTCTGAGCTACTCGAAAGAAATAAATTGCTCGGGGGAAAAAAGGAAAGCGAGTGATCGTTTAGCTTACGGAAGCTTTCAAAACGATTCACAGTAGATTAGAGTTAAAACGTGGATGTAACGGCGCACTTTTGGAATAATAATATGACGATAATTAATCATTTTTCTTGGTTTTTATCAAGTATAAAATACTAGTTAATATTAGTGTTCCAAGATATACTGCAAAAATAACAACACTGAATCTTTTTCGTAAAACGAAATAAAAAACAACGGACAGCGAATCTATCGTACGTGAATCTATTGTTAGTTGCACGTGCCTAGTGTGCTCAATTATATATTGTATCACATATAACTGTTTCTTATCTAGCTGCGCCGTATTGGGAACGCGTCGATTGGCATATGCAAACGGAAGCGGACTGTTTCGTTGAGAAAGAGTTAGCTCCCATCGCTCAATATGATTGTCATTACGAGGTTCAAATGTGGCAATCTAACCCCGATTCATCATTTATTTACTTTATTAGTTCATCTTTCAAATTGGAATATGCTTTTAGTATCCTCACAGATTTAAAATCAAAATACATTTTAAAAGTACAATATTTAATCCACTGATACAAAAAATTACAAGCATTATAAACATTTTAAATATCAAAAAGTATAAAATAAAATAAAAAAGATGAATATTTTATGAAGCGTTAGTGACAATGAAAATCTACGATTCATCTTGCGTTATAAGCGCGACTATGTTCGCCAAACACGCGTGCGATCACGTTTGCCAACGCAAAGCACGCATTTAGCATAGACGATACTATTTATGCGTGAGACAAGCTAGTTATACGCGCACGACGACACGTCGCTACGCAGTCATCTCTATTTCGACCGACGAACATCGGCGTCAGCGTGGGCCGTGAAGAACTTCAACAGTTCAAAGAGTTCACTCCTACAATTTATACGTGGACGGAATTTCTACATTGGGAAATAATAGAACGATAACAGATTTTCTTTGCAAAATTTTTAAACAGAAACGGGAATTTCTAAATAAAAAATTTGCTATTTCAATATTAAATCAAAACAGAAATTATGCTATCTTTAAATGTCTTTTGATCTCAAAATAAACGATATTCAAAGTGCTAAGCGCGCAATTTACCATTATAATTTTAGGTCGAGGCGTTACTCTGATATCATCGAATTGAGCTATCGCGAATTTACGATTAGACGAGATTACGATCGTTTGTGAACGTGGAACGTGGGTCAACAGAGGATTGTACGCGACGAGTAAAAAAACGGCTCCATCACCACGTGACAGGAACGACGATTTCTCGAGGGAATTGGTTCGATAATAACATCGGTATAACCTGAATAGCCTGAATGCCCAATTAAAGTTTGACTGGGAAAGTTTTCGGCCTATTTCTCGTCCATGTCACGGTCCTTTGGGATTAGTCGAGTCAATTGCAGCGGAATTTGGGATCGGAATTTCTCTTGCACAATAGCATAGCGTATTAAAATCCTTATGTAACAATCCACGAATAGTGCTTAGATTTCAGAGGTTGTAGAAATAGTAAAATGTTATCAAAAATTAATAATTATAATTATATCTCCCTTGTTCATTATGTGAGATTATCGCAATAAGATCGAATTGTATATGAAATTTATTTATTTGCCGAAAATAAACTACTTCAATTTGAATAATGTTAATAACGAATTACTATTATTTAAAGATAGGATGTAAAAAACGAATGCAAGAGTAAAACGTAAAACGATAAAAGAGATAAGAAAGATAAATGAAAGCAATGTCTCAGTTCTGCACGAAACGCATGAATATTTGTTGTTCGCGTATATCACTAAGTTACACGAAAGTGTAGGACGATCGACTACATGCGCTTTGAGAGAAATATATCCGTTTGCATTTCACTCAGAGAACATTCGGATACTCCATTATACATTCATGCAGTGTACACGAGCGAGAAATATCCCTGCGTTTTGTGGAGACAGAGAGGATGTTAGTTTCGCCTTTTTTCTGTTTTTTTGCATTTTAACAATGAAATGCTCCATTCATTTGTGCTACATTCATGTTTCACAAAAAGGTTTTTAAAGTAAGGAGCAAAAGTTTACTTATTTTTATTCATATTAAAACAAGTAAAAATGATCTATCAGATAAAAAAAAATATTGTGCGCTAAAAGCTATTCAAAATTTTGTTTAGGAAATAATTTAAGTTCCGTAAAGAAGGAAACACAGATGCGCAACGCAATGCAATGCACGAAGTAAGGGACAAAGGATATCGGGTGAAGATTCCGGGTGGTCATAATCCGGGAAAGAGATCGATTTGTGAAAGGTGAGCCTGCAAAATAGCGGGAGTGCACAGATGTGGGAAACAGGATGCCCAGGTGTGAGGCTAGGCACGCGTCCTATCTGTCAAAAATAGATTAAAAGGCGGCTCGACACTTCCCGGCTTGAATGAACGGGAAGCCTGTGAATGGGTGATCTCGTTATGAGCCAACGCAAGAATACAACGTCGAAGAATGATCGCGACGACAAAGGACGGACACGTAGGAAGCGAGTTTTCGAACGGCATTCTTACTTATTCAGGGGGAAATATGTCGGTCGGTATACCAGCAGTACCGTTGCTTGATTCTCGATAAAAGCTTCTGTTTAGCGCATCGTTACTATGAAATGCACGCACGGAAGAAAGTTGTGCGTACTACTATTCCATTAATCTAATAATATCCACCTACATATCTCTCTCATTAATCAAAAATAAAAGTGTACAAAAGTTTTAATTTTTTATAGATTGTTAGATCAATATTTTCCCGACAATTACAATGAATCTATAATTAATAACGCATTATCCTTGAAATTTATTATAAATAAATTCGAGATGAGAATAATTTCGCGGTTTCTTCGTGCAATATCTCATCTGAGAAGCACTCAGTAATTGCCATCATTATTATTCCAGCGTGCTTGTTAATTGTAGCGTATATACATAATTATTGTTTTAACTTTCGTAAATAATTCGGCCAGTGGCAACCATTTTGCGTGCTCGTCCTGCCGCACTCAAAGGCCGTTCGGTAATAATAGTCAGGATTTATATAAAATTCACACGCGCTGTTACTACTGCGCTGTGCGAACGATAATATTATAATAATGATTCGGGTTAAGTCCGGTGGTGGTGTTACACACCATTCGATGAGCCGCACACAGTATACGGCAACAACCATCACGTGAGGGACGGTGAATGATTATCAGGCGTATTATAGAGGCGTCTTTCAAATTATGCAAACTTGACCTCTGTTATAACATATAATTCCGATCGTAACGTGAATCGGTTCCGGGAGTAATGATTTGAAATATAATAATTTTCCTGGTAATTTTCGCGAGGCTCTTACGAGGCTGAAAATCTTACGTTGCCCGGTTTATAAATAAAATTTACGATCTACGTGAGAATCACGACAGCTCGAACGGTGGTCGAGGAGTCTCTCTCTCTCTCTTCAAAACGACCTTTCTCCAATCGTCAAGTGCTGTAAACAGGAATTAACGAAGGTGGTATAAAAGTATTAACCACAATAAAACATTTTGAATATCATCAATATTAAAGGCACCATACATAAAACATTTCGAAGATGCCGCTTTAAATTTACGGAACAGCGGAGAGGGCTTTAATCTCACTTGAAAAATACTATGCGTATTTTTGACAGCCTACGATTCAGACAGTAAAATGACGGTAAAGCGTGGGCTTTATTTCCCGATGAAGACGTAATGAACGAGCGTAACGGTAGTGGACTTGATGTTTTCAAGCAGATCAAGATCGGGCGTGACGCTGAAAAGGCGTCACCGGGTAACGAAACGGTATGGAGAAAACGCGCTTTTATAGGCCATCCTCATCTCTCCTTACGAGGATTTATAATGCACAATGCCACGCGACCGTCGGCCGTAAGAATCGTGCAAATTGGAATCGCGGAAGAGGCGTAATCGCGCGATGATTTATTGCAAATTATCTCGCCGCCAAATATGGCGCCTCCGACTAAGATGGAGAAATTATCAGGAAGGCGGACGCTTAATCGTATTGTAAGATACGCACAAATGGCTGATCATCGTGATAATTGATCGTTTAATTTCCACAGTAACATAAAGTTGCGGCGGATTTTGGCATGTTTTGCTCGACGCTTTCTCGGAATTGCGTCGTGATTATAATTTATTCCTACAATTAATTTATTAACAGTTTAAATTGTAGTTAAATTGTTCAGTGTTTTCATTAGAAGTTAAAAAATTTAATATTTCAGCAACAATGTAAATACACGCAAATATTTATTAAAATTAAATTAAATAAACAAAAGTAAACGCGCCGGCAACATTATCAAATCCAACAAAATCCACAACTCCGTTGCACATAAAGATCGTTTAAAACAATCGTATTTTCGAAAATATGCGTCGCAATCAGTCGGGTGTCGACATATATATGTTCTCGCTGAAATATTAAAGTCGCATTTGTTATCTGAATGCATCTGCGCCTGCGAAAGCTGTGACTGTTCATGTTGGAATTCGAGAGATCCATGAATCGTACAATAACATTGATTTGCGTATGGGTTTCCAATCGATCGTGCCGCACTTAATGAGAGCGATATTTCCAATTTAATGCGACAGAATCGTTTCACGTTTATATTCATTCATATTTTCAGATAATTGAGATACATTTTTTATACTATAAATAATCCTTATAAACTAGTTTCTATACTGGATAGATGTGTTGTGGAAAATTTATCTCAATTTATCTCATTAAGAAAGTTCTGAAAAGGATTTTACGTGTTACAATACATTATATATGTATAAGTAGAAAACAATATCAAATGTTATGAAAACGTTAATATATTTTGAAATTTGTTTTCATTTAATCCATTGTTATGATTTGAGCAATTGTATTATCATTTTTTATTCATACAGGAACAGAGTCCTGATTTGTTAAACAAAAAGTATCTTAAACATTCCGATGTAAATAATATACGCGTGAACCATGCGTTCACGAGTGTGTATTTGACCGGGTAAAATTGTGAAAAGGTAATAATTGCCGGCTTGGTGAATGATAAATGAAACCGCGTATGTCGCCTAAGGGCACGCGTTACCCTTTTCAATTTCTTCGCGCTGGCCCAAGCAAGGCCCCGATGCAAATGCCCAGAGAATTACGTCTCCACCAAATTTCGAATAAAAACGCTAAGCAACTACTCGCGATTATACTGGGCGTGTTTTGATTTATTCTCCGCCGTTATAGTTTATCACGGCCAGCTGCGCTCAGGTAAGCCGACGTTAGCCGGATTAATCTACAAGAGTGTATGTACAACAAAAACGTTCAACGAACGCACAATTTAATATTATGATTGCTATCTTTGATATTTTACAATTAAATTATCGTTTTTCCGGTATCGTCTCGTAAAAAGTTTACTTGTGCAAGAGCTATAAAATTGTTAATTAATTTTATATTTAAATAAACTATATATTTTTACATTACTGTCACGGGAGAAAAATTTTAATTGTATATAATTTTTTAGATTCTAATTTTTTAGATTTTTTAGATCTATTGCACAATTTAAAATATTTATCTATAAAATTTTATTAGTACATAAACAAGTATGTCTGGCGTGTGACATGTCGCGTATGTACTCTCGGCAGCAGTTTTAATTTCTCTCGTAATTAGTCTAACGTCCAGCCGCTTCGGCATCGCCATTAATCCGATGTAAGTGAGAAAGCCGGTGCAAATCACCTCGCTTTCTCGGCTCTGCTCGAGCGCATTGCACGTCATGCGGCCATTATACAAGCGTCTCTTTCTTTTTTCACCATGTGCTTCTACCCACACAGCCCATGGCCTATTATTTGTTTAAGATTGTGGGTGGGTAAAGAGAGTAAAGAAAAAGGAGAAACTGCGATCGTCTTGCATTCTGCACTGGATGGGAGTTGCGGAACTGACGGGCGGATGAAAAATGAGAACACAGCAAAGCTCTGCATTCTTCAGCAAATATCGCGATTATGTGTGTTTGAAAAGGAAAAATATAAATATTCTATCTCCAAATTCTGCGAGATCCGCGTTTTTTAAATAATCTCTAAAAAATCTATAGAAAGACACAATGTAACGTTAAATTTGTTAGCAACTAAAAACCGTGCGCGAATGTATCCGAAATATTGATTTTTGAAATATTATATGCATGTTAAATATGATTTTGAAAGAGTTAAAAAACTATCATCTACGATTGTTCAAATTATATAATAATATAATAATATATTTTTTAACATGGTAATATTATTATGTCGAATAGTACAGAGCAATGTAGGATGTAAAATAAAAATAATGAATTCCAACAATAGATAGCTTGTCAACCGCGCGCGCACCGTGTGGCGAATTTTATTGGTGCTCTTGTATCCCATCTGTCTTTGTCGCTATCACAGGTGTAGGTCGCTATTGCAGCAGGAAGCGAGACACAGTAAAAAAAAAGGCACAAAAGCCGTGTACATAGCTGTGCGTCTCATTCGGCCGTTCTCCGATGACAATTCACGTATGTGTAACTGTTTCGCATCGCATAAGGTGCGCGAGTGCAGCGGAAAAATAGAATGCTTTTTAACGCGTTGAATGTTTTTAATAGCCAGAAAAATACGAAACGCAGAGCTGATTTTCACATAAATCCTGGCGATGCAGTGCAGCAACTTCGAATTACTTTGCTGTCTGCTTTATATCTCGCCTGCAAGATTGCGTCTATTTTCTGTCAGTGGAAAAGTTTTCCATTTCTGCATATTGATGTTTTTACATTTATCTCTTTTCGGAATTTTGCATTTTCACACTTTTCGCATGTGCCTTTTTGCATTCGTAAAGTATATAGAAAATTATTATTAGCATTATCAGCATTGCTAAAACTAATCTAGTTGCGCGAGGCTGAGAGAATATTTTTAGCGAGGCTAAGAAATAATTTTGTTCATGTACTTTTTCCACGCTTTGAAATTTTATAAAGAGCTTCTCTATACAACTTTAACTAAAGTTACATTTGGGAACGACGAGTAAACGTGGTACGCAGTCACGTAGAATAAAACTTTTTATATCGTCCGCACTCTGGATCGAGCAAGCACTCGCTATCGTGGAACCGCGTGTACCGCATTACAGACGCCGCATTACCACGCTTGATCCCAGTGTGTGGCCTCTGCGAGCTCGATATGTGTTCCGAGAGCGATACACTACTTTAACATCAAGCTCAGCCGTTCTCAAGCACGGCGCTGTACACGCGTGTACGCGTGTGCGTTGATCAGTGGCGTAATGATTCGTTCTGCGACCGCTCGTGGAGAACGTCGAAGGAGTGGCACGTGAATCAGACGGGGATCTCAGAGCTAATAATATCGGGAGATTAATGGAGCCATTCGCGGAACCGATGTTTTTTTAGCTTGCTAATTTGCTAGGACAGCCCTCGAGCTGCCGTACGAAATTATTTTTCAAGCACTCTCTTTGCATTCCCTACACGTGAATAATTTAAATCAAATCTAAAAATTTGAAGATGTGAAATTTATTTAACGTTAGCTTCGGAATAAATTCTATTTTTCTATTGCATACAAATTCAATCTTTTTTTATCTCAAACTTATATATTTTATTCTGGAAAATATTATTAATAAAATCAATGTAGAAAAATCCATTTTAATGAATAGTATGGCAACGTGAAATTCGCTTTTGAAGAGAAAAAAGCAAATATATTGGAAACACTATCCAAAGTTCAGTTCTTTGGCTATCCAGAGACATGCAAAAAGTGACAAGAACAAAGTGATTCTTGTGAAAATTGGCTGACTCTGCTATAGCGTCGAATCGGGTTGCAACTTCTCCCTCTGCATACGCCATTGGCAGCACCGGTATATGCATATAGGTGCACTTCGGAGCACTTCGATATTGCATTTTAGTCAAGGAAGGGGTGAGCGTTCGCGTTACGTCAAGCTGTGTTGTGTCTCGCGTTAATAGCGAAACGCGACTTTGTTGCGCGCCGGCGAGCTGAGCGAGGAAGACGAGCAGAACATGCAACTTCGGTTCGATACGTTGTCATGCATCGATTTACACGATATTGCATTTTCGTGTATGACATGAAATTTGATTGAAGTTCATGCTATATTAATCATTTTTCAGAAATGGCATACCGTTATTGCAACGCCAATATTTGCGTAATCGAGAAAGATATGAGATTGTGGAAAAATTTTTTGGTTTATCTGATTTTGCATGGATTACGTCACGTATATGAATTGTGTAAATAAATGGAAACGTTCAATAAAATATTAAAATCTTTCAATTCGCAGATCGACATCCCTCCGAATGGATGTTACACAAGAGGATATTCCGAAAAGGATAAAACGACCTGTATACGGCGCGCGTATGTACTTACGTAAGTATCGTGGCTTGCGCGTCCGATATTAAGTATTCCACTGGCATTACCTTCCCCTGAACAGAAAGTTACATACTACTCCGTCTTATACGCGATGGTAGTGCTGTGCAAACTTAATTAGCGACTCCACCGTCGCAGACGTCGCGAAGAAAGACGAGAAAACTCGGCGCCGCGCACGAAGAATCTCTGCTCAGAAAATTGCTCGTTCGTTTTCCGAGGACCACGAGCCAGTGATCTTTAAATCATACTGCCGAGGATAGGAGTTCAGCGGCTCTTTAACGCGACAAGAGTTTGCGCGATAATTATGGCTGAGCCTGCAAAATTGGGTTGCGTTTCAATGCCGCTAATGCACCTAGTGCAAGCGGTACTTCATCATCGGTTTTCGAAAATTTGCGTGGTATAAATAGATTAACTAAAATTCGATGGCCGATCCATAAGTCATTAAACTAGAAAAGACCTTTCGAGTCCATTAACTTTAGTGCCAGTTAACCGGACTAACGTAGCAGAAGGCTTTGGAAAACTTTAAGTCAACTTTCACACAAATTACGTGAACCGTTTACTATATTAACTATATTGACTATATTGAACTGTTCACTATATTATTTATATATATTTCTTTTTTCTCTACTACTCTGCTTCTGAATTTTATAAGCAACTTTAATGAGCAGTTTCTTTTATTAAAATTATCTTAATATATCATTAACTCTTATTTTCAGTAATTTAGCAGGTTTAAACGTGACATTATTTCGTTACGCTAAAAATCTTGTTTTGAATACTATATTTATGCTCTGTTCAAAAAACTATTCTATCGGTATAGCTTCATATTATAGATGGAAAAGAATTATTACGACACTGACTTTATGAGTGCTTGTCATAAAGAGCACCGTATGTTGTACCAGGACGAGATGCAAACGTGTTCTCCGTTTATACCCTTCTTGTAACACAGTCATGTATCGGAGTATTGCGTCTTAAACGATAAAGCGCCTGATTTTATTATTGATTATCAGGACATATGTTTTTATTGCTGGGAGTAAAAAGATATGCAAGGCACAATAAGCATATTTCATTCTTAACATTTTTGTAGCAAGCGAAAACTATCTTGTTGCGATAATCCGCAGAATATTCTCTAAAGTCGCAACATTTTCTGTAAACTGCGAGATTTTCTTATGATGAAAATAATATTATCCAAATAACGTAAAGAGAAATGTTAGCTTAATCAAAGACTCTGTAGACAAAAGCAATAAACGGTAACGCTGTGTGCGCTCATCCCCGCATACCTTAACTATCTGACAAACCCCCATTCGGCGCGCTTAACTTGCGAAACCGGGAGTGCATATAGATGCACCTGCGCGCTATGCTGTCGGAACACAAAGGGCCAACTTCCTCCGACGTAATCCCCGCGGAAGTTGTGCCGTAAACGCGCGGCATAACCGGAACCGAATCGATGCTCGGCGACCTCGAAACCGCGTAGACATCGCGGAGACTCCAGGCGGTCGCAGATGCTGCAGCCGCGGTTGCTATTCGACATGGATTGTTGTTGGTCCCTTCGGGCCGGTTGTCGGTAGGGCCGCTCTCCGGGCTCTCTTCGTAGTGCCGGCTGGCATTTTCTGTCAGTCGTCGGCAGACCGCGGAGCCAACTGGTCGATGGGGACCGTCTCGTGCGTAAAAAATACACGCTCTTTCTGTTTACCGAATGCGCACGCGTTGTTCTCAATTCGATTTTTCATTCGATCGGTTATGTCAATATCGAATTGACGTGTCCCGCATGTACAATATTGATCGCTGATCAATTAATCAAGCTAAAGAAAAAGTTGATAAAGATAAAAAAAAAATAGAGACGGAAGAAAAGTATTTTCTAGTGGACGATGAAGATCGGTGACGAGCTTATCGGTGTAAACACGTAGAATTAATTGTTGGATCGCATTCCGCGACGGGAGGGTGCCACTGACCCAGGGTGGGCCTCGATAGGAGATCGTGAGGCCCCTATATCGTAATACGGGATCGAGCCGTAAATAATGGCAACCGGCACGCGATACGACACACGACTTTCGTGTACCGTAACAATCAGGATGTAGCAGCAAACCGCGCACATCTCATACGATGTGATGCATGAGAGAAGAGTAAAAAGAAGGAATACAGAGAGATTCCAGCATTTTTTAATCAAATCCTATTCTTCGTAAAAGTGCCTGCTTTTTATCGGACAAATTTTTGACTCCGCTGCGTCTTCGAAGAGGACAATTTATCTTTGTAATATCTTCGTGACACAACGGCGTGCATTACTGCTCAAAGCGCGTATATTCATTAATTATTGATTTGGTGATGGTGTATTTTTAGTGCAACGAAAAAGTCTAAGACGAAATATTGCGAGTCACGACACTGGCAACGAGAGTGAGCTAAATTTTTTACGACAAATTTGCCGTAAGTTTTCGGGCCATAATGAAAAACTAAAACGACCTTTCGACGCAATATTACGCGGCAAGAAAACTAGACCCTGTCTTATATCGTGATCGATGAGAATGGAAGACTATCTGAATTTCACAGGATGTTCGTTTGACTTAACTCTGTTGTGAGATAAGAATTGATAGTGTTGTGTGCTCGTGTAACGTAATACGATAATGTAATAAGTCTTTACGACACATACATAATAACTGTAGATAGATGATAAAGACGTTATGAATATTTCATAACAAAAATCAGAGCACGATTTGTATTTGGATGAAAAGTGGAAGACTTTCATGAGACTGACTGTAATTTGACTATTGTAATTTAACACATTTTAAATATCTAGATTTTCGATATTTTTTATAATATATAATAATTTTACGTAGTAAAGCATCTTTTTCAATTTCGCGGCGTGGCTCACAGAGTATCAATTTGTATTTGCTGCACTTTTCGAAATACAATGCATAACGCATCGCGAGACTAAAGGATCGATCGAACGCAGTGTATTCATCTTCACTGTTTTCCACAATAACGCGAACCGGGATCTAGTCCCGAGTGCGCTGACAAGGCGCGTATAAAATCGACGATAGCGAACTGGACAGCCGCCAGTCTTGCGAGAGCCGCGCGCGAGAGCGGACGTCGCTCGTTTCACGCCGATGCGGTGCCACGTGAGGGAAAAGCCAGGAGGAAAACACGTTCGCGCGCAGCTCCAAAATAATATTTTCTTCCCGTTTCTTCCCTCCCGTTGTGGACTCACGCCATCGTGTTGAATGACAGAAATGGATTGCACCGGAAATGCGACGGAATCAAATGGGCAAAATCGGTTTTCGGAATACGTGAGATGTGTTTAATGATCGCAATCTTTCGTCGAATTTAATTCTGTCATATTGATACGAAAAACCGACGTGTGATTTTTTCGCGGATTCTCAACGCAAGACAAAACAAAAAAAATTGAAAAATTGATACAACAAACGAACTAAAATTACAAACCGAAAGTTTTGACGAGTGCGACTCTATTTGTTACTTTGTTAATGAACAACGTTGTAATAATAGAAAACGAAAATTAACGTTTCACTTACGCAGTAGAAATAAATAGGACTCCATTAATCAAGAAAAATGCAACAGGAAATGATTACAAATATATCTGCGTGAACTATAACAAACATTTCAATTCATTCATGAAAAGAAGATCGAATAACGAAGCAGTTGTAAAATTGAATATTTTCATCGAGTGAATTGTACGGTAGCCGTATTCATTGCATTGCTGATTGCATTTACTAGAATGTTAATTGTGATCACACTCGTATCAAATTATCGTTGTTCTACGGAATGAAACGAAATTGAACGCTTTTAAACAGAGCTCGAAAACAAAGCTGGAAGAAAGGCGGAAAGTTATTCAAGACATCTCTGCTGAAGCTTTTAGTATCTCGCACGAGGATATTCCGCGGATATTCTCAAAAGGTTTACGCCGACAGACCCTGAAGATTTCACGAAGGTGTGAACACGGCCATTATGAAATCCTCGAGGAGATCGAGCGTTTAGAGTTACCGTGTAGATAAAACTTCCACTACGCCCGGAACGATACCAATTCTTTACAAGCGTTCCGGAAGGATCTTCACAATTTCACTCACGCGCACTTATTCCGCCTAAAGTTTCGTGCCCCGCGGCGACTTTCGTGAAAATGCGAAAACCAGAGTCGCGGAGATCCTGTTCGCGAACAACTTGAAAAAGTATTCCATGAAGTAAAGATTCATTCCGCCGAGAAAATAAAAATCACATTGGCGAAGATATCCTCTTCAGAACTCGCTAAAGAGAAAAATTTCCGTAAATTGTGTAAGATTCATCTCCAGGATCTCTGAATCATTATCGAGGAAGTTATCCGCGTAGAACGTCAAAGAGAATATCAAGAGTGCACGTTAAATTATTATAAAGTTCTTAGAGTCCTGAGGGTACAGTTCTGAATTTCCCGGTTTCTCGTCGAAAACCGTATGTGACTGATTTATTAAAAAAAAATCTGCGATCGTAAGATCTTCAAACTAGAAGCAGTCATCGTTGGTTACGCAATGTACCAAACACTAAAAAGCCTCAAGAAGACGAGCGAAAAGTCCTGGGAATAAACAGTGAAAAAGAAAGACGGAAGGCAAAGGAGAATCGCGAACACGAAGCAGGAAGAGAAGAAGGAATTGCGAATAACAGGCAGATACGAGGAAACGCTCCAGGAATGCCGTGGATAAAGTGTTTGGGCGGCGGAGGCGGAAAGGCCAGGCGGGGCAAGCCACTCAGCGTCAGTCAACCGATTCACCTGCTTGTCAAGGTAAGATTCTCCTCGAAAGATTTTCCGTACGACTTTCTCGCGGCGAACCTCGTGGCGAACCGAATGAGAATTCAATATATTTGAGTTATTTCTTTGACAGGATTTTGCAGAGCACAATTCTTTCCGCCGGCTTTTTTAAAAGAATTTCTTCAAATTTCGAGGCAAAAAAATATAATATATTGAAATTTTAGTAAAGATTAAAATAACAAAATCGAAAAAATATTCCAAAATATATCCAAAAATTGAAAGAATATAAAAAAATTGCAGTCGTGTAAATAAAATAAAAATAATATGCATTATATATAAAAACGGATTGTACATTTTTACAATATAAACTTTTTAATATGCGTTGTTCATATGCTCGTTGAAAACATATAATTCAATTTATAATGAGGCTGGGAATAAAAACTGTGATGTTACTTGGCTTATCTAAGACGATGGCACATGGCCCTACCGCCTTGAGGTTATCAGTTTTTTCAACAAGCGACTTGAATCAAACGGGAAGGTATTCTGGTTCGTGCTTTATTGGTACTTCATGATTACGATGTATAGGCGGAACGTGAAGTGCTCCTCTTATGCTCGTGGAAAATTTAGCTCGCTTGATTGGCTTATAAAATGACGCTCGGTATTCAAGTAACGATCGTTCCCGAGTAATTAAGTAATTGCAATTAAGAGAGGAAATAGCCTCGCAATGTTCCGAATGAGTTATGATAATTGGAACTGGATTAGAATTTTGCGGTTTCGTCTGAAGATCGTAGTTGATAATCACTCTCGTAAATACAAGCTTAGCATTAGATTTGATCTCAATTTTTATGATGCATGCAAATATATGATTATTAAATACAAATTTTTAATTAGATTTTAATATTGAAACAAAAGAAATTTTATTCAACGTTTCGGTTTAATCTTTCCCAAAATTGTATTGTCTCTTATATTATACATCGTTATGTTTCTGAGTGAACACATCTCAAAAAGGTCAAATCATTTTTGGAATTGCAGTATTTGTTCGCCAACGCTAATTGTCAATTAGCGCCGCCCATTTCTTTCCTCGTAATACTTAGCTACTCTTCTCACAAATATTAGGTTCGATAAAGTCAATAAAGTAGAATTAAACAGAGATATTTATAGCTGTAATAAGTAATACGAAAAGAAAAAGTAAATGAGAGAAACTATGTCGATGTAAAGAACGTAGGAGGATTTCCGTTTAAAACGACGGTTATTAGGCAGTTCTTTCGTCCCGGGATGCCGTAAGATCGAGAGATAGAAAATCTCGGGGACGTCGCGGTGGTCAACATCTCTCTTCCCCGTCGGCTAACTGATTTATTAATTCTCCACGACGGCCTTTTCCTCGGTTCCGGGCTCCTTTCGACGGACGCCCCGCGGGTACCGCCATCGATTCGACGATATCTCGGGCACGACTCGGCAATTAAGCTGGTAATAACAGACGCGGTGTTAGCCACTTGTTAAAATTACAACAAGCTGCACGCTAAAACTGTTTTTGTACCATATCATTGCGATATTGTTTCGCAATCGTTATAAAAGCGCGTTTGCAATACCGAGAACGCTCGTTCTGAAGAAGTATTTGCAAATTATTCATTTGCAAATCGAATATTCGCTGCACGAATTTAATGTGTTCCGTGATATAACGAGAATTGAAACATCTGATTTAAGCTGATACTCTCTGTAAAATACATTTGCAGTATGAAGCTTAATTCGCAGCGTGCGATAGGGATGTAGGGAATTTCCAATAATAATAATTATAATTACGTTGGGACAAATTGTTATAATTAATTGTTAATCTGTAAGAATTAATTTCAACAATTGTAGTTGGAAAATAATTAAATACGTTACATTATTGCAGCACTATGCTATGAAATACCGAAATATGGAGACAACGTTTTTTTTCCACGAGCGATGAGATAAAATTACAACCCAGGAAGCAAAAAAATACTATCTAGGTGGCACAGCATTCGTGCGAAGAGCTCGTGTTTCAGGTTTCTGGTCTCTGCATACCATATGTATCGGACAAGCTGTCTCAACAGCCTGTGCACTATCAAAGTACGTCATTAGGATACACCGGCGTGTTGAAAAAGACATTAATTGACGAATTGTACATTTCGAGTGGAATGATCCTTGCGGATAAATCATGAAGCCGCGCGGTAACGACGGGAAATAAATTCACGCGCAATTCGTTACGTGATCAATTCACGTCATTCGCTTCCGTATTTGCATGCGGTTCGCGGCGGCGCCGTTACAATGAAACGTGCGTACACAAGTTGCAAAAATAAACGCACCGGTAATCGAGTGCCGGGATCGCTCATTACGAAAGCGCGGAATGGTAGAAGTTTTCAGCGTTTCATTTTAATCAATTACGACTCCACTGAATTTAATAGGAAGAGTAGAGAATTCAATTTCGACGAAATGTAAATGCAGAATTTATTATTCGATTCGACATCTCGATTTGAATAACGCTAATCACGAGCGGAAATACGTCGAGTAAGACCGCCGGTAAGTAAAAAGAAAAAATGACAAGCATTAAGAGACCAATAATTAAATAATACTAAGCCACCCACGACGGCACACCGCAGGATTTCTATTAAAGCGGCACTTTAAACACGATGCGATAGTCCTCGGCACGATTATAACAGGAGCGCCAGTTCTATCCACGTAAAACGACGTAAATACATGAAACGCAAATTATCTATGTATATATGCGTATTAATATTCGCGCGCGTATGTATGCGATAGAAGTCAGTAGCAATGAAATCTCATTCGTTCGCAAAGCCAATGTTTATTATATAATTTAATATCTTCTCCAATCTTTTTAATATATTGAATTAATAATTATTTTCGCAAATTAAAAATATTATAGCATTATTTTTTATGATACTTGATTTTCAAGTAATAAAAAAATGATTATAAAATATACAAAGCTTTAGATAAATTCCGTGCTAATGCAGAGATTTTATCTCTAAGCACGTAATTCTCGGTTGATATAGAGACACTCGATAGAGGAGTGAAGAATCTTGCGACCAGTCTATGAAGCAAGATCGTACGAGAGATATACACACGACGAGAAAATGTTTTTCCTGACGCATGTATCCGCCGGTGCTTTAAAGTCCGGTCCGACCACCGCGGCTTTCCATCGGCGACGCGTCGGCGTTCGGAACGCTCATACATGAGAGAGCCGCTCTCTGTTATTATAACCGTACTATTATCGATACGGACGCGCGGTGGTACACCTGCGCGCGCGTACGAAATACCGCCCACCGTCGTGCGCGCTCCTTCGCGATGTAAAGACCGGCAATTAAATTAGCGGACCCTCTGGGTACGGCCGATTTTTCCACCGCCTACGCGGCAATTTGTTCCCTCCGTGGAAAGTTGGTGTTTCTCTCACGCAGGATGATATTTGCTCGTGTGACCGATCAAGATGTGATTACGTCGGAATTAAGGTGGTGCGCATATTTATTACACATATAGCTCTCAGTTTAAGAGAATAGTATAAAGATATAAGGAATAGTAGATACCGCAATTATGATAATTGCGGCTTAATTCGGAAGTAATCAGATGTTTCCCTGCTATTTTTTATTATAACTTCACGCGCAAAATATATTATAATAATTAAATATCACATCATTAACGCGTACAAAAATATTAGTAAAGTAAGTTTTTCGATAGATGAATCTTTTAGCTTCTAAATGCACATCGATGTAGTTGAAAAAATTTTCTGTCGTGTTAATTTTGTACACTCTCTAACAATAAGTTTCGAAGCGTCAGCAAGCGAGCGATGCAATATCTTTCGCGCGAAAGGTTGGATGTCTTCGCACGTTGTCGGTTCTACCTACGCGCGTGAACTCACTCGGCTCACGGTACGTTTACTTCGGGCTTTGCTCAATACCTTACGCTGTTTGCTCTTCGCATACGTATTTTTCTTACACCTCGTGGGCGCTGTCATAATATTGCCTTACTACGTAGCTTTTCCAATTCCCAAAACACGAACACACAATGGAAGCATCTCTCTTCACGGATATCGGATAAACCAAATCTTTGGGCGAGCCGGTTCGTATGAAAATCTATAGCAGGTGCACGTATATAATGCGTAATTGATAGCTTCGCGCGTATACGCCGGGTCGATGATCCAGGGATCGCGATGATTACGTGAATTTCCTAATCCTCTACGCGAATTGCAAGCCTGCGGGCTTGCAAAATCGTGAGCGTGCCTGCTAACCTTTCGACGAAGATTATCATGTCTGCTGTGTTTTCAGAAATTGTTTGGTCGTAATATGCAGTTATGAGAGGTTTCAATAGATGCAATATTGTGCAGAGTATAGAAATCAACCGCGCAAAATATGAATCTACCGATTCGGGTATAAATTTGTTATTTTGATAATGTAATCTCGCATAATGTGCAATTCAACCTGCGGAAGTGATGCCAATTTGTTTAAAGATTTGTTTACTATAATTTCTACTTAATTTTCTTTTCCCAATGTATTTGAAATACTCAATTTGTGTTGAGAATTGCGATTAAAAGTTGCGATGTTTCGTTTTATTATTATCAAGGCTCAAACCGCAAACTCTTCGACGTAGAACGACTTCTTTTTTTCAATAATTGATGCTAATCACGGTAAAATCCGGAATGAGTCGTTCTAACGAGATTAGAACGAGTGAGTCAATTACGCAGCGGCTTCACCCTTGTCTTATTTTTGACACCAAGGACGTCTATCGCAAAGACAAGGACTCCTTCATTCCCGAATATAAATGTTAAAAATAACGACTGTTTTTGTTCTCTTGTCTGTCTGCATAGCGACATCGTGGAGCAATCTCGTCGCGCTTATTTTTGTAGCACTCAAAATTGCGGAGACGACTCAACGCAATGATATTACACATAAAGCACTCCGCAAGAATTTTGAAAAATGTACTTATTAATTTATATTAAAATTTTTTTTCTTTTTAAATTATTTTACAAAGATATTAAATGTGTCACCACATGTTATGTAATAAATGAAAAAGATACATAAAAATTCTTGATTGAATAATTAAAAAAATACTTCCGTATTTAGTAATAATAATAATACTAGATGGTATTATTAGGAACACGCGCCGTTAACTCTATAAAGCGATCGCATCGCCTTCGTCTGAAGTTAAGGTTGTATTGTAAGTGAGTGACTCGTTTCCCGTCTGCAAATAAATTGCATTGCAAGTTTCGAGCTTCCGAGTGGAGGCCAAGGCGATTGCATTAATAAATTTCTTTCTCGTTGCCTCTTTGAATGCTTGACGCTCAAACAGACGCGCCTTTTAATTTGAAACGTCAAACTGATTCGTTTGTGTAATAAGTCAAGTAATAGAGATAACTCTTTTGTAGTGGTCTTAAAATGTGAGTCGGAATATTTACGTTATCTTCAAATAGCTCAAAGCTATATCGATACGTCGATCTTATCGAAAAATTCTGGTAAAACTATGCGCAATATATTCAGATAACACAAAGCAAGCATTATCATAAGTTACACTGTTTGCATTATCTTCAACTTTTTTTTATCGCCACTTTCCTCTAAGAGAAAAATGCATTCAATCGATAACGGATATTGTAAATATTTATATCGTTGTATCTCTCTTTTTAGATTCAAAGTCAAGTGTTGCGAGATATCGTGTTATATTTCTACTTGTCTGATTAAATAACGATGTCAACAGATGTATTACATATGTTTGTATAAAATTTTTACATTTTTATAAAAATATGACCCATTTAGTTTTCCGAACGGTAGTCGCGTGTTCATTTTGCCGCCGCCTGAGCGGAGCTGCCTTTCCAGTTACGGATTAAATATGGAGTGACGTTCGATAAAAAGAAAGAACACGACGGTGTTAAATAGACTCTTAACGAACATTAAGTCGCAGAAAATGCAGAAGAAAAAAAAACGAATAGACAGGTACGAGGAAATTAAATCGCGCGATATCACGACCGACGCCTCGAATCCTGCGCCACTGACGACGGTCGATCTCTCAAGATTCCTTAATTGCAGTTGCACAACGGTTCGCAATTAAAAGTTCTGCAATTAGGACATGCGACGTATTCTTGTGCAGTATTGTCCGCGAAGGATCAACTTTCTCAATGAAACGGTATTAGGTTTTTTAGCGTGCATCGGGAGAAAGCCGTGCCCTTTCGACCCTTTTTTGAATTAATTTTCGACGTTTCGCTATTAATCACGAACAATGGCGAGTGAAACTTTCGCAGGTGCTCTAGTCAGGAAAATATATGCCACGCGACTTTTAAGTATTGGTTAGTGATGTATTGCTTTAATCGCGCTTGCATTTATGTGCGAAATGTAGTTTTAATGACGTACAATCAGAATATAATTTCGCGTTGTTGAATATCAAGTACGTTTGCATTTAATACTTTAAAGAAATTGTTTTATTGTTATATTATTTGATGCATTCCGATTGCTTATTGTCACCGCGACAATCAGTTAATAAAATTTACAATGCTTTATATTCTTATACGTCATTGTTCCACGCGGAGACGGCGAAGTTATATGCTGCATTGTTCTTTAGGTTAATTGATGTTTGCAGGCAGGAAATGTTCCGTGCCAATGTCAGATTATTATAATGCGTGATTCAATGTGGGAATGAAGCAATAGCTTTTATCGCATTTAATTGTAACCATATGGATGGCACTAAATCCTTCATTAGTCGTGTGGAAAGTAGAATATATTATTCATAACTTTTGAAGATTAAGTGGGACTTGTAATCTTATCATGTATTAATTTATAATCATGATATTCCAAAAAATATTAATATATCAAATGCTACAGCAAGCAAATGTTTATTATACGCAATGAGTCAAGGATGTTTCATTAAAACGCCTTATTGTGGAATCATACGAAGATAGATATTTTCTACATCAGACAACCTATAATCATCCCCTATCATGGAATATCATTAACGCTACGCGTGCAAAACGATTCCCGGCATATTAATTGCACGCTTCTAACAACACGAGATGACAAATTCCAATGACGACACCGTCATTTCTCATCGATCCCCGCGATTTCTCCGACTGAGTCTCTCATGCCTCGAAGAAGAGAGAGAGAGAGAGACGTGGGTCTAGTACATAGATCTTCGAGACTGGACGTTGAGCGATGGCAATAAGGAAGCCACGATCGAGAAGCAGGACCTCCACGCACGGCGTCCAATCGTTGGCTCATTGTTTTGAATAATTGATGCGCCACTCAGCTGAACTACTATTGGCTTCAAAAGAATTGACAGCACCGTGTGTGGCGAATGACGTGCATTTAGTATGTCAGGCAAAGCTTAACGTACCGTTGCACCCGTCATTATTGCTTTTGGTTTTCTACATGAGACGGATTGTGAGAGTATAAAAGTATATCTCTACATTTAATCGTTATTTCACGATAAAGCAATGTAGCATTTTATGTGATTCCGCTTCTCGATCTAGTTATTGTTATTATTGATATTTAAATTTCCTATAATTTTTTAAATATTTATATAACTATCTACACGTTTGTCCTTTCTTGTGACCTGCCTCGTTAAATATTCATATTGCATGATTGTTTAAATATGAAAAGATGTGCGTCATTCCAGCATAAATGTATTCTGCATATAGTTGGCGATCGCGGTGGCGGCGAGTGTACCGTTTGATTTACGTAAGCGTGATAGTTCATCAGGCGAATAACTCATATCAGCAAAAAGACGAATCTGAGAGCGGTATGCCGTCGCGCGTACGTGTAATATGATAATTCACCAGACAATACCGGGAAATGTCAGGTAGTAAAGCGCGGTGTTTCCTTGCACGATTCTTCGCGAATGCAAAACGTTTACGATCGACTTAGGCCAATGTGGGAAAAATCTCTCGCAGCGACGACGACGCATTCCTAATTTATGATCGGTTATCTGCGACTGACAGAAACAGTTTACGACTGATATACGTCGTCGTTTCCTACGCTCTCGTCTTATTTGCACTCCCGCGCTCGCAGGCTTTCAAACTAAAATATTTTAACGCGCTATTATGTTTATTGTGCTCGTATCATTCCAGCTTAGAAAGAGATCCGCTAACAAGAGCGTGTAATCTTCGCGGGGCTATCTGCAAGCGGCGGTACGAACAGCGGAATCTAATTATAGGCTTTAAAGCGCTTTTTTTAACTCAACTTTGCGGTAAACATTAAACTTTTCATCAAAGGACATCAATATCACATCTCGATACATAAGAGATCGATTGATTGAGATTATAAAAAGCTATTTATAAATATCATGACATTTTTTCACGTGAAATTTGATTTAATAAAGTTGCTAGATGATTTTTTTCCGCTCGCTTTCTGAATTACTTGCTGTTTATCGCGATTTGATTTCGCTCGAATAGAGAAACTGCTTATGGAATAAATATTTCTATACAAGTATTTAATATTATTTTACTATGATTCTATGATACAGTTATTTTGTAACTCATAAATGCGTAATAAATAGAAAGAAGCGGTTTCATCAAATTTTTATACTTTTTAAAAGCAAAAGTTTTTTTAAACTATGTCGTTTATATTTTTTTTAGCAAATGCAAGAGCAAATTTCCTTCAAAATTGCTTATTAGATAAATCAACAGCATGCATAAAAATGAAGCGATGCACACCCGTATATTTATCCGAGGTACAAACAGCGACGCAATCTCGCCCGATCCCGTGTAATCACATTTTCTCTCGTCGGCACAGCTTTGGAAAACAGACAATTGTGTCGTGCATCGCGTAAACAGATAACACAAGCGAACGAAATCGTAGTGGAACAACCGGATCCCCGGGCGAGCGCGGAGCAACGCTCGCGACCTCGGCTCCGCGAGCTCCGCAATTATATTTTCTCCGGTCGGGTCGTACCGGAATATTTCTCGAGCATATGTTTCCGCATCCACGTTAGCGGGATCGTTACGATCTCTAGTAATCTTAACGAAACCCTCCTTGTCGCGGTTGTTGAGGTGAGCGCGGGTCGCCGGATGATTTCTGAAGAGGATCGCGGCAATAACGAGAACAAGCCAGAAAAGGGATTTAGAATTTGTCGCGTAGAACCTCTGCGTGCCGTTCGGCCACCATTGCCGGATGAAATAACCGAAGTAATGAATGGATTCTGTCCTTCACATACAATTAACAGCGTATCCGGGAATGCGAGAGAAGCTAAGGGCCTCTACGTCGGTGAACAAACCGCGGTAGTCCTTTCCCTCGAACGCCTACGCGCCCACCGAGACGAGACAGGTCTCGGAAGGCGACCGGTGATTTCGAAAAACAATTCACTGGATTTAATTTAATTTCGATAAACATTAGATGAACATTGCAGGTGTAGATTGCTTTGAGTAGAAAAACTTAAAATGCTTTTATTTTTTTCTTTGCACGAGCTTGATAGAGATTTTTATGATAAATAAATTTGATAAAAATTAAGAAATCACATTTCATTGTTAATCTACCATCACTCGAATATTTCCTGCTTATTGCAAATATTAAAATTGATAGATCTGTTTTGCTCAGTTGTTTGTTTTCACGTGACGCTGCGCTTATTTTTGTTTCCACTGCATGTTTTATGGAGAACAAAGTTCTGTGGAGAAGCGCCGAGAAAGGCGAGAAACACAGTCTACGTGTATAAGAAGGTGAAAGGTGAAGATCAGTTAAGGATAATATAGTGAAGCGTTTAACTAAATCGATCAGATAGGACTTGCATGGCTCCTCGGTGGCACCCTCGTGCGTCCAAGTAGTGTCTTTTCTTTGAATTATGAACGACGCACGTCTGTAACGCGCTTCTGCTTTACTTTCTCGATAAGTATTCTCAGCTCTTCGTGAATTATGCAAGAATGTTTCGAAGTAAATAAATAAATTTTCCTACGTTACGCAAAACTTGGGAATTTTGTTACCTTTCAAACAAAACAATTCGAAACAAAGTATTTTTTACATTTTTAATTCATTTACAAATATACGCGTGCGGTCACAATCGGTTTTTCTAAATTTTTAAATATTTAAAAAAATGATTTTTTTTTTCAATTTGAGAGATCTCGTGCTTTTACGCGAGTAAAGTGCCTCGACCTGTAGAGGAATTAACACTTTCGAAATGTAACGTCGGCGTCGCTAACTCCAGCACTCAGCGATGGACAATCAACCGTTAAGAGGCAGATAAACTCTTCAACATTAAAAGTATGGATATCGCATAATCGTTTTCAGAATTACGGAGGAGCTCTTAACCGTACGATATATTGCTCGGTTACGATGCTGACCGAGCGTTTCACTTCATCAACGATATCGAGAACGAGCCATGGGCCTAAGGATAATGGATGAACTAAACGATGGGCCACTATCCAAACGGACTAAAGTGCACCGATATCAAGGTGTGCACAATTTAGGGCCGCTATAAATTGCTAGAAAATCCTTTCGATCGAATTGCTTTGCGTCGGAAGTTCCAGTGATGTTTTTTTAAACCATAAAAAATAATTGCATTTGCTTTCTACTTGACTTGATTGAGATTATATTGTTCGATCAAAATAATGATATATTTACAATAAAAATATATATTGATTATAATTTGAATTAAGCTACGTGTAAATTAAGAATCAATAACAAAGTATTTATGGTGCGCTATTTTGAATATATACATGTAAATTTTGATAAAAAGATAGTTTTATAATGTTAAAAATAAATTTCTCCAAATTTGTAAAATGCTATGTTAATTAATTGCCGCAAGGGAAAATTTTACATTTCAGAAAAGCGTTTTCCGTCAGACGTTAAATGCATCGCTGCGAAAGTATAAAATGCGTATGCAAAGGAGAACGGAATTCGATGGTCTGGATAAATGTGTAAGCATGCTCGCGCTTCCTGTTTGGACCATTAGCCTCGACAAGAGCCGCGCAATCGAGCCGAAGGATCAAAGTGTACGTAATGGTCGCGTGCTGACTTATACGGTGAAGACGACCGCTTGGATTCCCACGAAAATCACGATTACGGCGCGCGATCCTCTTTGCTACTCGAGAACAAAGGTGAAGATCAGAATTTATGGCTGGAATTAATTTACGGGACGGAATTTCCGGATGAGAGAGAGAGAGAACATCGAAGGACCAGGAATCTAGAAAAGGGATATCTTCTGGAAGAGATATCTCTTTTCCTTGTGCAATTGATAATTTTTCATAAAGATTGAGAATTAGAATTCAAATTTATAAGTTCATAATAGAAATCTTGTAGATAAATAAATTTATGAAATATATAATCAAGAAATTTATTTAAAAATTCTGGTAATCTCAAATCTAAAGTAATAATGTAAAACTAATACATTCTATATAAAATTGTATTATGCAATATAGCGAAATTATAGCTTATGTGTGCTCTGTATTATAATTATTTCTTTGCATAATAAAGTTGGGCAATATCTTGTTTTACTAAAACTTAAAAAACACTGCAAAACACTTGTTTGCTAGAAAAACTAGTTATGCCTTACAGGCTGTAATTAGATTTTTCACAATGGAAGAATCTATTCTTCTATAGGCGACAAAATTACTGATTTCCTTATATATATTAATGATGCGTCAACATATCACTGTTCATTACATCACTAAGAAACCGTAAATGAAATCCGCCACAAAAGTCTATCGTTTTTGCAGCAACTACCAATACCGTATTCTCGCAGTAATCGTGATTCGCGTGACACGTATCATCCGGTGATATCCCTGCGCAATTCGTCGAAACTATATTTTCTACAATTCAGGAGGTTACGTCATTACGGTCATTATCTTCGGTTATTCTGACCGCGCTATTCCCCCCGCGCTTGTTGCGTCCATCGTGCGACTCGATTTATACGGAGTCCGAGCCGTAGCGAATTTCACCTCTACTTAAATCCAGTTAACAGGACTATCAGACGTGATTTTCCTGCATAAGAACATGTTTCCTGACGTTGCACGAAAAAATCGGCGCCCATTATCTATGTTATTGCTCCTACCAGTGTGCGACATGTGGTTTAAATTTCCTCAATAAAGATGAAATAGTTCGTGTTAAACGCTTAGCGTTTCAAAAGCTCTTAGGCGAAATTCTTTTAAAAACTATAAGTTTATTAAATAATGAATTGTAAAATTTAGTTTAAGCTAATATACACTGTACTAATTTTGTGTATTATATAACAAATGGTTATATAATTATGTGTAATTTTACATAAATCAAAAAATGTAGTTGTACTACATCTTTTAATATTGCCTGAACTATTATTGAATTATTTTCCAGCCTTTCAGAAATTGTTTTTTATAAAATCGGATTTTTTATGTAACGAACTGCACGACGTATCTTACGAGATCGTAAATCGAACAGCTACTCAATGTAAACGAAGATTGTCTGTATTTTTCTTTCTAATCTTTCTTTTCTTTTTTCTTGAAGTACAAGATAAGTACGAGATAACTCTAATCGATCAAGAAAATTTTTAAGTTGAGTGCTACGTTGTCCGAACGATTGGAATCGCAATGTCATATCGTTCGTTAGGGAAGAACATAAAGAAAAAAGGGCAAGAAGAGAGGACAGGCAAGAAAGAAAACTCCCGGGATCTTCATTGCCAGGCAGATTAGAGCAGGTCGGGAACATTCGGATTTTGAACTGTTCTTTCCACCCTTCTTTCTTTTAACGTATTCTCTCGTTCTTGAATACCTATGCTACGCCCTAACGGCGAAGTATACATGATCAAATACGACGCCCTTCATAGGGCGCATCTGGGCAGCGACGACACCTACGGAAAAAAGAAAACCGGTTTCGTGGGCGTTCAAAGAAGCGTGCGTTAATCGCAGCCTTGTTAGAATCTATACGCTACATTCGTTCAAACTTTTGACGGAAACTAAAGATCATAGATTATAAGTAATCATTAAGTAATTGACAAATTTTCTCCATGTGCGTGAAAAGGAATAATAACTGCAGTATCATTAATAATTTTACAAATATTTGTGACAATTAATTAACATAAATAACTTTTGTCGGGAAAGCAACATATTTGTTACTGAATACATTTACGATTAAACGTAATAATAGTTGCATATCTATTTCCAATTATTATCTATTTATTTCATTTTCTGTCCCCTGATTTCAAACATGTGAACGAACATGATTCGCGAAATGGAGCAATGATAGTATTTACATTCGCCGATTACTCGGAAGCGTATCTAGGACCCTCGGGCTGTCTCATCTCGCGCAGACATTGCTAGCCGAATGTTTCGCGGAACTACACGCGCGGACACACCCGCATCGTGTCGTGTTACTGCTTAAATCGCCCATAAATAACGCTAACTCCCAACGTGTATCGGCTTGCATCGCGGCGCGTCGCGTCGCGTCGCGTCTTGGATGTATTTATCAAGCCTCCGTTCGTGTACCTCTATTCTCTCGATGTTCTCATACATTTTTCTCTCACGTACGCCATGATTTCCGTAGAAGTTTTACGCGAGACCGCGTCACGTCAGTCGCGACATATGTTGAAGGAGGCGATCTCGGGAACGGCTCTCAATCTTATCGCGATCGTGACTCGAAATCCGCCGAGCGAACGGCAATCGACTGCACAGGAACGTCAATTTAGTCCGCATCCTCGCGTGCGAAACGATTTGCATATATATAACTTTCGCAATTTAGTCCTTCTTAGATAAGACTCGTATTTTCATCATGCATTTTGTACCACACAACTGCGGTAATATAAATAAATCGGTATGTTAAATATATTTAGCGCTAAACGTTGAGAATATTTCCACGTTTCTTTACACACTGAAAATTATTTATATGTTTTTACTCAAGCAAAATATCGAAAAGTTTGCTAGGCTACGTTTCCGATATCTTGTTCAAATAATGCAAAGTTATGTATCTTCGTGTAATCAGCAGGTTTCAATAATAATAAGTTAAGAATAAGAAAATAAACGACGCTGAAGCAAAATACTCACGGGAAAAATTGGTAAAGAGTCAAAGTTTGAAAATCTGACTTTGAGATGTACACATGTATTCAGATTTCATCTAAATTCTAAGGCGTTCTTGTGCTACGTGAGGTTTGAATGTATTAATTCAATTCTCATTTCCTGCAATGCTATATATCGCTGGCGAGAAAGGGTCGTATTAGCATAACGACCTTTCCCTGCATTCCATGAAATCTTTTTGGATGCTCGGTACAAAAGGAAACATACACACACGAATTTTATCATCGAATAAACGGAAAATCCTTATTATATCCGACGAACGTGCTCTCGCGACATAACAACATATTAGCGCGTTCGGAATCATATAGATATGCACCAGCTTTATTCGATTCAAACAATTTATTGTGCTTGCAAAAAAGAATTTTTCTTTGATTCTTGCATCACGTAAAATCTTTCGTTAAGACGACATTTAATATGTGAGATAAATAAGAATGTCGTGTTCAAAAATCTATTGTCGATGTAAAATACAATATTCTATAGAATATTGTAGAAACCTATTTATTTTTAGTACTTTTATTTAAAGAAAAATATTTTTTAATCAATAATTATATTGTTTTCCCAATTAAACAATTTAAAAAATGTTTTAGTTGATTATTTTTTTAAACGGAAATGATGGAAACTATAAATATATTGAAAATTATTTTTGTGAATATATCAGTAAGGTACTTCAACAAGAGATGAGAACTTTGAGAAATTTACATAATTTTGAGTCGCGATAAACAACTGCCACGCGCGCATGAACAAAGAATGTAGTTTTACGGCTCGTGTCGACTGAACGGACGCTGCGGTCGACAGGGATAGTCACAGATAATATTCCACGCTGACTCCCGAAGAGGATCCCGCCTTTTCACGTTTCAATACGTTACTACACGTTACTCTACACGTGCGAACATCTTATGGGAACAATGGCTTAGCCTTATAGTCAAGAGAGCTTTTCGTGTTGAGCGAGAACCGTGTCCATTGGTACTATACGATAGGTTTCTTGGAATAGTATTCGTTTGACGGCAAAAATAAAACACGACTGTAGAAAGTCGTGAAAGCTTATTTAAGAAACACATGGACTCTAGCCAAACTTAATTGCGCGTGTTAACTTACTGCGGTTGAAAAAAGTTACCACGCTTTTACTTTCACACACACACACATTTAAAAGATATATAAAATATATTATTAATTTTTACTTAATTAAGAATCTTAAAAAGAAATTATAGAGATATAATATTGATGTGTAAAATGCAGCTTGCGTGAATTAGCAAAAAGAGCTCTTTTTCTAAAATATATTGTATTTTAAAAAATCTCGAATTTTTTATTAAATTCGATAATAAAAAATTCGTCAGTAAAACAAGTGTCATAAAAGTGAATCAATTATACAATTATACAAGCAATTGTATCAATAATCAATGCAATCTTTTCGTTGCATCAACGAGAGAGAGAATTATGTATCTGAAATTGTACTTTAACAATTCGTTCTTTCGCAAAAACATTCGACAATTAAATTTATTAATAAAATAAAATTAATAAAATAAAATAAAAAATACATTTATGTACGTTAAAATTATATTGAAATTATATTTTAGAAATTTATATTTTTAGAATTATAGTTTTTAAATTTAATTTTTTTGTAATTTATGGTACCATAAATTTCTTCTATACATACATGTTTATATCATTTATATTTTATATTTTGTAATTTTGTTACCCAAAATTGCATGCAAATTGCGTACAAATTGAAATTTTTTACTGTTAAGATAAAAAGGAAATAATTTCACGTTTCATTATTTGTAAAAATGTAAATTGCAGACAAAGATGAAATTGTACTCCAAGCAAGATCGTTTTCAGCTTTATCTTGCAAAATAATTGTATATTTTAATTATTATAAATTATCATATATTTTATGCGCATTGATTATTATGTATTTAATTTTCTATTATATAAACAAACAATTCTACTCACCGGCTTATTGCAATTTGTTTCACCTACTGAAGATTCTGCCTTAGATGTTCCGCATCAGTTTCGCCGAAGATTCAAACACTTACAATTATTGTTAATTATGCACTACCGAACAGAAGCTAATTTACGAAGCATTTCACGTTTCACTTTCACTTTTCGCGGATTCACGTCGCGTATTTTACGCATATACGTCGCGGTATGCGAAATGTACTTATGCCAAACGCGTCCACGCACATATAATTATAGACCAGGCGTATTATTATACACACATTTAAAGCGAGCAAAACAAACAACGGCTGCCTTGGCGATTCACGGAATTCACGGGTACGAACGCGCAACGATGCAACAACGTTAAACTCGATCTAATGACAAACTACATTCTTAACATATTAAATCTAATGAAAAATATATCGTGCTCGATCTTTTTAAACAAACAGAGAGATTATTTTCTCTATAGCATGCACACAAATATATATTTACTTTGATTATATAACCTATTTAATTTAGGCGTACTTTCAAGCAATCGACGAAGCGCCGTTGATCGTGAGTATCCGCAACAAATAATACGTTTTGGTAATCGCCTGTAACTTCAATCGACATTTCCGACAAGAGATTTGTATGTTGTTACGCCAATTTGATACGAATAATCTTCAAATTAAGTACAAATTGAAGTAGTAGTTTAATTATAAAACCGTTACTTGTTGCATTTCCTGACGCGCCTCTACCGGTCTCCTTGCGTACTTCCTGATATTACAACGTACCCATCGACCAACTACCCTACCGACTAGCTACCCCACTGAACATTGTGTCTTTATCTGGCATATTCGTAAAGTAACAAGTGTATATTTTGCTCTTATAACAATGATTGATTGCCGGAATATACTATTTATTGTTGGCGTTCGCGATTAACGGCATTTCGTTGAACATTGATTATCTGAACGAACGATTAAACCGCGGACTGAAACAAACACAAAACGACAATTATACTCCACACAATTTAATTTGGACAACTTTCAGCATGTTATATATCGAATATGAAAAACGTTTTGATTATCTTTTGCAAATATATGCATTATTTTTAGATATCTATGACATCAAAATCTATATTTACTAAAGAACTAACCTATTCACGGCGTCGCGATGGTCAGAACGTTGTTTCTGAGTGCTTGCGCTAAATATTATTTGATTTTCCATAATCGCCAATTATTTTAGTTAGTTGACAAAATTTCGCGTGTTTGTTATGCTCTTTTAATAGATATAAATAAATAAAGTAGTGGTAAAAATAGATAAAATAAATTCATTTACCGTTTCGTGCGTGAATTAGTACGGAGTAGACGCAGCTGAAGCTGGTATTAGATATATCGAAATCGTTTGAAGTGATACTATGCGCGCAACATTCCGGCTGTTCTTTCTCTCTCTTTCTCTCTCTCTCTCTCTCTCTCTCTCTCTCTCTCTCTACGTCACCTCGATCACGGAAAGCGGGAAGCGAACATCTTGCGATAATTTGTGTATTTTATCCATATTATAAATGCATGTTGAATGTAAACTCTTGTTGAGAATATTGATCAAAGTGGCGGACGATTGCCGGAACATATTATTTATCGCGGATGTTTGCTATTAACGGCGTTTCAGGTGGTCTGGCGACCGGGTCACGGATTGAGGTTATAATCTCGGCAAGTATAAAATTGATGTCATAAATATGCAAAATGATTCCTATGTTTGCTCAAACGTACTTTTCATTAGATATAACGTATTGAAAATTCAGTTCGTCAGAATTAAGTCGGGTTTAATGTAATTGTTGTATGGATGTTTATGTCTGACAATCTCCACGGAATTGCCAAGATCGATGTTATTCGCCGTGTTCGCTTCCAGTATCCGTGATATCAAGTCGGTTGCGGTATATGTAAGGCGATAATAATCGTGTTGTAATTATACGCGCCGTCGCGTTACGATGTAAAGTAAATTTTACATGTTTTGCGTTTTATATATTTTGCGTAACCGTGAATCCGTGAGTTTCGAGTATCTGCAGTGCGCGAATTGATTATCGTTCAGTAGTGCGTGTAATTAACAAGTATGTGTAATTAACTAGTGCGAGTTTCCAGTATTTATCGATTTTTTGGTGAAGCTGCTTAAGATAAAATCTGCAGCGGGTGAAGCCAATTGCAATAACCTACCTGGTGAGTATAATTATTTAAATATGTATTAAAATAAATCGTACATAATCTATAAGAACATATGTATAATTACATATCAATATTACATAAAATATTTGCTATAAGATATTTAAAAATATTTAGAAAGATATTTATATTAATCTTTATTGCAACATTAAAATTTTTTTATAATGATTTGCGCAGTTTCTTGCATACAATAATGTTTTAATAAAAATAAAAGTAATTAAACAATGCGTAATGAGCAATATGCATAAAATTTGCAATAATTCATAATAAATAAAATATGTGCCTATTAATTTTCTTAGATACTTCAAAAGACATACTTAGCTGAGCTACAATGGCTGGTGAGTGAATTAATTTATTATATTTGCGTGATTACATACATTATTGATATTATATGCTATCAGATGATCACCGACAGATAACGCTTTTATTGGCGCAATATTTACTATCCAATTAAAAATTGTATTTTAACGATCATGTTATTTGTGATTTGCATTTTTAGTAAATAATAAAATATAAAATTATTTTCTCTCAATTTTAACACTAAAAAGTTTCACGTACAATGCATAATTATATGCATATAGATAATTACATATGTATTATTTTATCTTAAAGTATGAAATTACAACGTTTAGAAATATGAATAATATAAATATATAGATAGAAAAAATGTAGAGATAAAAATTGTTCTTTGAAGGTTAAAATTCTAAAGATATAAATTTTGAAAATATAATATTCCATTAATTTCCATATACACAAATATCTAAATTATTTACTCTTTTTTTCATTTTTATAATAGTATAAGCTTGCTCGTTCAATGTTTTTGCAAAAGAGAGCAAACGGATTTACATTATTTGAAAGAATTCCTTGATCGTTATTCTGCACAAAGGTTGAAAGGATACAAACAACGCTGCTTGACGAAGTTACTGAGAACGCGGTAGAAATCGATAGATCTCAGTGGGTGGATCCGTAGAAACACCCACGCAATTGCGCGTCGTGAAAGACGAGGCTGTGTGCCTCGCATAAGAATATCAGCGCGTCTGCGAGCCCACCCGTGGAAACTCGCTTTACATAATCGGTCAGTTACAGGGGGGTAACGATGGCTTCTTTCACAAACCGGATGCATACCTTTGCGCGTTTCTTTAAGAAGACGTTATACGCTTCACGATTGCAGCTTAGCGATCCGGCTGCGGATCATCGAGGCTTACTTAGAGTCGCCACACCTTAGATCGTGTTACTCTATTGAGTACAGGACAAATATACATATATCGAGTAGAATATATGTTTACCATAACTGCTGTCATAACGAATTAATTGCTACATTACGATCATATTATAATTATCGTGTAGCCGAATGATTAATAGTATACGATTAGAACATTGACGTCGAAAAAAGTCAAGTACTTTACGATGATGTGCATTTACTAAGACATTAATCTAGTTCTGGATTGGTAATCAAGCAAAAATAACTTACGATAATGTGAGCATAAGTGAGCTCTTTCATTAACAATTTACTATAGAGTTAATTAAATGTTTTCTTTGAAATATATTTAATTAATGTGTAAATTTATTTTATCAAATCAATGAAATTTATATTAATCATTAAAACTTTTAATCTAAAGGACAAAATGATTCCAATTATTTCGTAAATAAATTTTTTTAAAGAAAGCTTCTAAGTTTTCTTCGCGATTCTCTATTTAGAAAATGAAAATAATTCCGCGAAAATATTATTTTCGTTCATGGTTTCCGGCAATAATAGCAATCAGCGCCCGAACACCAATAACACGAATAAACCAATCGCTAATTTTAGATGGTCAACGACCGCATTACATAAGCGGCGGAAACGTGCCAAAATCATGCGGGATTCTCTTGAAATCGATCACTGATGCGTCATACCTATTATTAAATGGCAATTTGAATCATTTTAATTTAACTTTTAAGTATTTTGTTTACCTCACAAAACGATTATATTTCTTCGAATGTATATTATCATTTAATAAGACTTGAGAGAAAGTATATGCTCTTTTGATCAACTAGACTTTATAGACCGGGCTCGTTTGGAATTCACGGTGAACGGCTTTATGTGATCGTTCCGCGTATACGCACACATCCGTACGCAACGACGTCGCTTTGAAGAACGCCGCTGCGTACGACGATGTTGCGCTCGTTCTTACCAGGAAGTCGAATTTTCTGATTACTGATAAAGCCAATTTATGAGCTTGCCGCGACGATCGGTCTCTCCAAGCCGAACGTGTTCGCGAATGAAATGCAGTGATCGACTTTTTCGAGAGATCCGATAATAGATATGGAAAATCTCTAATTATTTTGTTTGTATTTACAAACTGATAGGCGCGTTTAATAATAGTTGAAGCAATTTTTCACGGCACATCTTTTTGGTTGTTTTCGAATCTAGTATTACTTTGATTTCGCCGGTAATGGCATACAATGCAGGTCGAGTGAGAACAAAGGTGTAATCAATTTAATTAAAGCCTAGTTGGATGTTATTACATCGCAATCGATTGGCGCAATAGCGATACCGATGTGAGCAAATTGACGTGTTTGTTGAAAACGGCCGTTTTCACGCGCGGCAGAATATTTGCGATTTTATCGTTGAAATTACTTCCAATCGACGCAGTTTTCCCACTTGGAGAAAATGACTCGTTCTTCGTAATTTCTCCGCGCCGTTCGGAGTTAAAAGGAGCTTATTAAAGATCACAGCGTTTTCCTACTCGCATGCAATTTCTGCTGTGCACCCTTACTCGACCTTTCAAAGGGTTATTATTATTACAGTACCGCAAAGGCATAGTTTACAACGGCAAATTGATTTCATATTAACGGACGAAATGTCACGACTGTTAATCTTCGATAACTACGTGTTACGCGTTAGAAGAAGTAGTTATACATGAAACACCATAATTTATTTCGTGGTGAGAAAGGGGGGTTAATTTAAGCTTCGTTCTGGCACAAGTCATCCTTACCATTCAAGAGATTTTAAATTTTATGCGTGTATAATAAAAAGAACATTGTAATTACTTTATATAAATCTCCATCGAGTTAAAGATACCGCGTTAAAGTCATGCGTTTTTTATCGGATCTTTTAGCTGGAATTTTTTAATTGTAATTCATATAATAAGCATCTATCAATATTTGATCGCAATCACGAAATATTGAAAAACTGCATACATAGTTCAATCCATAAATAATTTCCAAACCAATAGCTTACCAAACACATTATGAACAATCCATTTTTGCAGCGATAATGCGGTAATATAACGCTATAATTATGCCATTTCCGGGCAAGAGAAATCAGTTCTACCATCGACGGTAATTAATCTCGCGCGGCTGTGCGCAGCGTTCTTTGCGTACGTGTCATCGACAGACATGTGCTTCAAAACGTAATCGACACGCCCGATAACGAACGAATATCGTGGTGTTGAAGAGAAGTCGTGTTTAAAAGGTGAATGTTTGTTGATGTAGGCGCGCCCGTACCCTAAAAAGGGCTCGTGAGAATGTCGGTCGACCTGCTGTTTGAACAGTTCTCCCCAACGAAGGGACGTTAAAATGATTAAGGGTTGTTTTTCAAGCCGCACCGAACGTTATGCAGTATCACAGTTATGGGTTGTAACTGACAACTGCTCTTCCGGTTGTAAAAACACGTGGTGTGGTGTCACAACCATCACGCTGGGTGGCACTGAATTAATATTATTGTTGCATAAATTTTTTACTCCCTCATTTATTACTTTTTCCTATTAAAGAATATATTATTATACGACTGCTTGATAATTATCTGGATAATAATTTAAATTTAAAAGAAACTTTAACTGAAAATTTGAGAAATGGAAAATAAAATGATAAATCGCGTGAGATATTACGATAATTGCATAAAGTAGTATTTGCAAAACGTATCTGCCGACCGAACTTAGCAGCCGAAGGGCTAGAAACGATTTGCCGATCTCGAAAGGTCGAGTATTTGTTGCGTGACTACACCCGCTAACAATAGACCGATCGAGTTCGATACGTCGAACACCTTTCGCTTGGTATAACGAGCTCGCCGACAAAGTGCCAACAAATGCTCCGAACAATAAATGCGGGAGAGCAATAAGACCGCGGCAGATGGAAGTATCAGCTGCGTTGCCAGAGATGGCTCGTAAACTAACGCTCCACCGCAGTAAGACATTTCTAAATACTGCGTTGCTCGTAAGTTCGATCGCAAACAAGCGACACGAGTATTTTTCGTTCGTGCAGGTTGTAGATCACTTTATATCGTTATTAGGACTTTTTCTACAAATATTATTGCGCAACGTCCTTAGATTGTTACACCTTTAAATTACGAGATGCCGCGTGAGTGGATAGGAAATTGATAGGAAATTTAGGAGAGGAATCAAATTACTTTATCGTATCATGCATTTTATCCTCCAATCGTCCAGAAACTACTATATTTCCCATGGCTCTATATATATATTCGCGTATACATCGCGTATCTCCATCTCTCGCGGGATAACGTATGAGCATCGGAGCGCCATCACGTCCGTATCTAAAACGAGCGGGAATCGATATTCCCGGGCGCGATTTACTCTTTCCGTTTTACAAGTCAATTCGGGATGCTTCGTGGCGCATTAAATCCGCCCCTGTGCCGCGTTTCTTCCCGGTAGCTATCATTTCACACGGCTCGGTTCGTGAGTCTCATGGCGCCGTTACGGACACGGCCGATCGGGACACGGTGGCGCGCTGCAAGCTGCACTTAAGCTCAAGATAAGAGATCCGCCCGCCGGGCGGTTTTGCGGTTAAATCGGCAGGAAGGGTCCGCTGCGAGGCACGGCAACTGCAACTGACCATCTCGTAACTTGTACCATCCGTTGCAACCAAGACCCCGGGGCACTTCCCATAATAACGTGTCTAGGCTTCGGTCAATACGGCGCCGATCGTGGGTTCGAGCTCAGGCAAAAGACAGAAAATGGTAGTTCCGTTTATACAACCGGGGAAACGAGCAAAAACGATGTAAAAGCTGAAGAGATGTCCAGCAGATATAAATTCTGAGAAATATCTGAAACATTTCGAATTATTTCAAGCTATTATCTTTACCATTTTTACAATATTCTTCAGATTTATATTGTCTGAACCAGTTTCTACGTCAGTATTGAAATAACGTACAATTAGAGTAATATTGGGGGCAGTAATCGATCAGAAATTTATTTTTATCGAAAAACCTTTATAATATTTATTAATTAAAAATAATATACGTGACTTTTGGATAAAGCTGGTCCGATTGTTGTTGTTCAAAGTAGCACGCATGCTATATGCGATTCTGAGTTCTCAAGCCAAGCCGTTGTTTTTCGAGCCGTTTCGCTGCGACTACGTGCCGCAGCGACGGTAAGATCCGCAAATCCCGACACGAGATGGATATCGTATTCCCTATAATGCATGGGTCGGCTACGCCGCTGAATTCTGCATCACGCGAGTGTACGAACTGTCTTTTGCATAGGTTATCGCGGAAGACCCAAGATCCGACACGAAGTACGAATTTTTTTGCGTAATGAAAATGACAGAATAGCGTCTCCTCGGAATTGAAAAACATTTTTTGCCTCGATAAACTTTGCAATAATGACTTCAAATGTCTCTTTATCATACATGGTTCGCGTCTTTTTTATCTCGTTTTGTACTATTATGCCAAATAAAGCTGGAATATCTTCATCGATTTTCATTATCCATACCGGATCCGTGAACACATATCACATATTTATAATTTGAATAAGAAATTATTACATACCGCAGTCTCTAGAGACAACCCCCGTATTATTCCATTATTCGATCGTAATCCTAAATAAATTCAACCGCGGAACTCTCGAAGGCTTCGGAGTTTCTCTTCCCCCGAGAGTAAACAGTTCGTCGTAACGTAAACACGTCCGGCCGTGTTAATGAATGAACCGGTCGGCAGGATTTCTGCTTTGAAATTCGTCCTGGCCGCGCGCCAGACAGCTCATGCATATTCATGCGGTTCACGCGAGCAGCGAAGATGGATGGCAGGAAAAAGAGATGGCTCGGAAGGGAGGGAAGGAAATAAAATTAAAAAAAAAAAAAAAAAAATAAAAAAGAGAACGCGCCGATAATCAAGATTGGACGTGGAGTGCCGCGCGTATCAAGCCGAGGTCGGGGACCGTGATTTCAATTTTAAATGCAAGTCTGCAAATCGCGCGCGCGGCGAGGACAGGCGGGGGTGGAACGAAAGTTTCAGCCATTGTACTCTCGTACGTATGCGCATTTCTATAGGCATCGTTCTCCGGTATCCTCGAGCCGAAGGATCCTCTCAGCCGGTCCCTTCGCGTTGCTGCAAGTCTAGTCATCGTGAAAATGCAACGAGATGCACATGCGATAACGGACAAGTCCCCTCGTGTAGATCGGGACGATATGTTCCGAGGGAGATCGCGCGGGGAAAATTGGTTTGCGCTTCGATTCGTGGAATTTACGTCGCATGTGCCATGTATTGAAAATGTTATTCGGAACGTGAGCGGGGTTTTGAAATCTCATAGATTGCGATCGTAGATCGCGTCAACTTGTATTTGCCTCATTTAAATTCATAGCATTTCAAAATTTGCGTTACGCTATTTCAGAGATAAACGGGAGAAATTGATATCACACGCCGCATTTTATGAAACAAAAATTCATCGATTCCTCCTGCGTAAAATTTATAATACTTTATTTAAATTTATGACGTATAAAAATTTGAATGAATGTCACTACAGGATTAATTTATCATACGAGGATCGCGAAATAAAGAAGTACGACGTTTTGCATAATGTTGCGATGTAAACCTGTCGCAACAGCAATTCGCGAACATAAGTTCCCGGCAATGTATCAATTTACTTCATCTTTCTTTCACCATCCGATCAAATGCCACGCAGCGGGCAACAACGTTCCCGTGTACAGATGAACCTCGATTACACGAATTAAAAGCCTGCTCGTGCTGAACACGATAATTGGCCGTGGACGATTACGAGATAAGTTGCACCAATTTCGACGGCAGCACAGCAGAATTATTCCGTTTAAATCGCCGGCTCATCGTCGTTGAATCAGCCCACACGCCACATTCTCGTACTCTTTCCCACTACTTGTTCTTCGTTAAATTGCAAATTAATGCAGAGAGAATCCCCGCCGAAAAAGTGGTACGCGTGAATTTCGTTCAAGCTTACCTGCATTCATCACGGATGCTGTCGCCGATGCATCGCCGATTTGCGGACAGGTTTTTGCTTGCTTTATAATTGAGTAATCACCCTAAAGCCATAACTGAATAAATTTTTGGCATGAAAATTATTTTGAAAACAAAAATTATCATATTGTGTCGTTAAAACTGTTTCAATATCTAACGCAAGTATAGAAAATTTTAGATAGTCGAACAATTTAGACAATTCAGATTTTAAGGTTGAACATCAAATAATTCGAATCTTTTGAGCTAAAAATATGTTCAAACATACGTTAAAAATAAATGCTAAAAACGTCAGCAAATATTTTATTTTACACAATAAGGAGCGATACAGTTTTATTATAATATTCATAATGCAATTATTTATTCCATTATGCTATTTTATAATACAATAAGAAAATAACCAAATCTTACAATAAGTATTATTATTAGTATTTTAGTGTTTGCAAAAGTATCTGCAGTCAATTGATTATTTTAATAGTATCATTACATTAGATTAACATTAAGTCAATTTAATCGCTCAACTTGAATAAGTTACACATGCCTGTTCTCAAATAATTGTGAATTATTTAATTATATGAGTATCATCTAACAGGCTCTAAGACAAAGAGCTGACTGTTCGCAGTTTTTTGTGCGTCTTGGCGTCGTCGTCTAATCCTTCTGGCCAAAAATGGCACAAACAAACTTGGATCGTGTTCAATGATATTTTTGCGTTGAATACGTCGTACTATAAAACTCGTCGTATATCCTATCACTAAAGTAATGATCAGTCCCATGAGATTATACCACAAATAGGAGATTCGATACAAATAAAAATATGACGATTCATCCAGTTGTACAGTGCTGCAAAAGAAAGAAGGGATAAATTATGAAAAATTAATTAAACGTCACTTTATAAAATATTGTTTGATAAATTATGTTTTGACACACACATATATGTATATTACGCATTGAACAAAATACTTTTCATTAGTTTCTTTATACCAATACTTTCTTCAGTAAAACGTGGTTAATGAGCGAAACGATGAAGGTATTATTGCTGCTTAAATTACACTCGCGAGAAATGCATTTATCGCTCTCTATTATTACGAAGATTATTTTGCTTAAATCGGACCATCTAACTTTTACGCTTTCTCAATTTCTTGTATTATTGAAAATGGAGCCGTGTCAATTTACGCGAATTCCCGCTGACGAAGAAACGCAATAATATATCTAATCCCGCTAATAACGGTGTGGCGGAAGATTCCGCGAGACAACCGTAATTTCAGTTTATTAACGGTGCAATTAGCGTCATTCACTACCGTGGGAATGTCGAATGGCGAGCTTATCGTGCATGAGAAAGCGCGGAGCGTGAAAGAAATCGGGAAATGGTGTTTAACTCACCGGCTAATTACGCCGACATGACATAACAGCGTCGATGCTTCGCGAATTTCATAGAGTCGCGATAAAGCGATTTACGGCGCGTCGATAATTCATATTCTAATCAGCACGCGATGCCATGCGCCGAGTCGAGTTGTTCTCTCTCTCCTATCTGTTTCCCTCAGTTAAGATAAATTTATGCTCGTATCGATTCATCGGTCTATAGTGTGCAAGATGAATGGTTGACAATTGTAAATCCGTATCAGATTTATTCACGATAGAGCTGCGATGCTAACATTTCAGCATTACTCAGACGTCGCCCGAGTTGAAACTTTCAGTGAAACAAAATTTGCCGTATAAATTTTTAAAGCAAGATAAAGATACATTTCTTCTATCTCTTCTGATGTACTTAAGTGCATCGTAAATTGAATTAATTACGAAAAGAGAGAAACAAATACGCAATTTTAAATTCATCGCACTTGTAAAATTATTCAGTATGCGAAATTATCAAATTTGAAACTACGAAGTATTGTGAAGAAGATAGAATCTTGAGCGCAATAAAATTTGGAAAATTGTATCATTGAAGATTGATGGATTATTTCGCGGTGCTTGAGAGCGTCCTACCTGTTGAATTGCATCTGTTGTTCAAGCATCAGTGCTGTGGAATTTGCGCAACCTTCGACAGATACCGGCAATTCCGGAACGTGTGGCTTCGGCGTCCCGAAAGCAGCCCACAAGCAGACGGTCAACGCCGTGATCATGCCAATAATGGTCCCCGTTTCGTTAGCACCCTCAGTGAACATTCCGAGAGTAAAAATACCCAGAATCGGTCCACCGATCGCTCCGTGAATGCTAAAAGCGATGGCGATCAACGTACGACCCATCACACTCGATAGCAGTGCTAATAACAAGCAAAGAATACCGTTAAAAACGGTAAGAGCCTTGGCAGTAAACGTAGCCCTCTTCTCAGTAAATTCTATTCCAAATTTTCGATGGAGCGGTTTTACGTAATCCTCGAAGGCTACCGCGGCGAGCGAGTTCATCATAGCAGAGATCGTGCTCAAGCTAGCGCTAAAAATGCCGGAAACGACGAACCCGACCAATCCCGTTGGCAATCTCTCGGTACTGTAAAACGGCAGCAACTTGTCGTAGGTCTCGATCTTTCCGGAAATCACGGGATCGCAGTCTTTGTAGACCACGTAAAACGTTACTCCGGTGAAGCACGTTAGAACACCAACCAGTATGATCAAAGGACCACAGAGTAGTAAAGCGTTTATGGCTGTTTTTGTGTCTCTGCGGGCAATAAACTTGAAATTTATCTCATATTCGATAATTTTGATCACATTAATCATAAATAAGAAAATTTCAAGCAAAATTAAAACTTTTGAGGAAGAAATAGTACGCATTGAAAATATTGATTACGAGATACGACGTATTAACTTACTTAACGGTCATTAAACGTTGAACTTGCACTTGATTCACAGCAAGATACGCTAAACCTATTGTTCCTCCGCCGATTAAGAGACTCCACCACGTATATTGCACGGTTGGATCCAAACTTATCCTGAAAAAGAAAAAAAAAATTCTTATCAATGTTTTTACTAATTTTATTATTTAAAACTTATCATGATGAACAAACTCTTTCAAAACTTACTGAGAAAAATCGAAACGGTTCCCCTCTTGTGCGATTTGCAAAACGCCACTGAATCCATCATCGGTATTTAAAACAATGATGAAAATGATAACGCTGAGAGCAAAGAGCATGAGCAAGCCTTGAAAAATATCGGTGATCAAGACCGCCTTTATTCCACCGATTGTGGAGTAAAACGTACAAACTACGCCGAGTACCAAAATGCTCGCAGTGCTGGACAAGCCCGTGGTAGCCTCGAGAGCTAATGAAGGAGCGTAAAGCATCACACCAGTTAGTAGCATCGTCTCAGTAAAGTTAGCCCCGCTTACAAGCAGTCGCGTATACAATCCAAATCGCTTTTCCAGATACTGAAAGAGAGAAAACAGAAAGATATAGCTGATCTTCGTCAAAAAAACAATGCCGAACTATTGCTTAAGCTATTAGATGATTATCTTGCGATCGTCCTTGCAATCACCTCATAAATGCTCACGACCTTCAACTCGAAAAAGACTGGTAGATAGCAAAAGGCAATGATTGGCACGGTGAAAATGCCGCCGCAGTAAAATAATACAAGGATCATGCCATGGATGTAAGTTTCCCCGCTCATTCCAAGCATGCTGATTGCCGATATCTGGCAGGCCATCATCGCGATTGATAGCGGTATGACGCCCATCGAGTTGTCCGCGGAAAAGTACTCCTGTTGACGATAATTGTGCGATCGATTAAGCAGCAATGTTGCTCGAAGCATCATTCATGATGCGTAATGTTTCCACGAAGAAATCCTTAGACGTTCGCCATTATTGTGACGGATAAAATTAATTGAAGAGCCGATACTGATTTTATTTCTAAAAGAAAATCCTGCGCACTGTTCTATCATAATCGCTCAGTCATATCAGTCAGCAAAATGCTGAAACACGATTTATTGGAATATTTACTTCATCGATCAAGATATTCATTCTTAATTAAAACTTTAAATTAATCTTTGATAAAGGCACGCGGTTTGTAAAATTACATTTAATAGAACACAGTGCAGAATACTTTTTTCCTTGAGATAAAAAGAGAAATAAAATAGGAAAGTCTGAAAGTACTATCGGTCAATCAGATGTTTATTTCGTGATTGCAAAAGTTTTGTTAAAAGGATCCATCGTTTTACTCAGTATAGAAGATCTATTCATTATCGATCAGCGAGTCCTCTCCGAGTTATCGAATCAAATCGTAGCGAAACGGCGTAATTAACACGTTGAGCATATGAAAAATCGGATGGGACTTAATTTATTAACGGCCGATAGCCCGTGATGGTGGTATTTATCATGAGAAGAGATCAATCGCATAACGGCGCGCGTTGATATGATTCGCGTGCGGATTATCGTGATCGGATAGGTTTAATACCGCGATAGAAATTGATTTTCTAGAACCTGACCGCGGCTGTACTTTGTCGACCGCCGCTGAACCGATAGTAGATTCCAATGATGATAGAGATCGACATGATTACGCTGATCACAAGATAGTCCGGCCATTGCAATACGTTGGACTCGCCCTCAGTAAATGTTTCCTATAAACAAAGACACTAAATCTAAATTTCTTTATGATTTATTGAAAAAAGAGAAACAGAAATTTTAGACTAAGTTTCTTCAATAATTTAATTTTAAAATATACTTAGCCATAGTTCAGTGATTACAAGTTAGGAGTTATATTAAATATTTTCCTACTATTACTTTTTTGAGTAATTCAAAATTTATAATAATAAAGATATTAATATAAGTTTGCCAGATAATTGTATTTAATTTAATACTTCTTAGTTATTAGTACTTACATTCATTTTAGAAAATTTACACTTGCAACACTATCTACTTAAGGTAGAAAGTTTAATTTTAATTTCAATCTAAACGCTCGACGAAAATTTCTATCAAGAAACACTTAAACGACTTTTGATATACTTTGAAAAACACAAAACCACATATCCATCAGCGTTCGACAAGGCTTCACTAACGAATGTGTCCGTTTTCATTGTCTGCAAAACACAAAAGAAGGAACGATTTATTACGTAAAGAATTGCTCGGCATCTTTAGCGTTAAAACACGCAAAGCACGGATTTTTTATCGGTTGTTAGACGTAGTGACATGTTATTTGATGCTAATTGGCAGTTAGACAAAGGAAAAGTTCATCTGTTTAAAGATCATAAATAAAAATCTGTTTAAAGATCATAAATAAAAAAGATACAAATTTAGTGTTATACAAAAAATATTTGATATTTTTCATACATTTCAAATCAGGACTTTGTAAATGTTGAGCAGTGATGGAGCGGTTATAATATTGGGAATATACCAGTTGAAGCATGTCGGATTCTAAGGAGAGATTAGATTGCGATCATCGGATAAAGTCTAACTTTAATTTAATGTGCCGTAGATGATAGCGTTCGAGATTATCTTCACACGCCAACCGGTTCGGTAGATTGATTCACTTAACAGAGATGTGAAAAGGAAAGCAGAAGAAACAAACAATCTATTCACAATATCATACTTATATTTGATTCTTTGTTTTTCTTTTAATAACAAATATAATGAAACCAACTTAAGAATACGTCTTTACATCAACGATATATTTTTATATTTATATTTCTAATCGCATAATTAAACTGTCAGACTGATTGTGAACAGATTTTTTGCATACATTTTTATTAAAGATTAAAGTACAAGAAGTGCAGAATAAAGTTTATGTCGTTAAAGATAAAAATGTAAGAATTAAACGATTTAAGACGACATAACAGTCTTATGATAACATAAGCAGCAATAACAAAATATTGTGCGGAAGACAAACGAAGTTGACGATCGCGGTTTCTGTTATGCCACCGTTGCACATAATACATAGCAATTACCTGCGGAATTATAGTCTGCGGTTGTAATATCATTTCCTAGTATTACGAAGAAACACTGAGGTAATATCGAGTACAATTATTCTAGAAAGGAAGAGTAATCGCAGAAACGTGCGAAAAATTATGCTGACAATGAAGCAAATTAATTTAAAAGCTAAAGGTATTTCGATTGACAATTAAACAATTACATAAATAATTACTTAATTTTTAGCAGCATACGTTAAAAAGGAATTAAATCTGCTTTTCTAGCACTTTTCATGCATTCTGTCTAAAATAAAATTTTATTTAAAATGGAAAAGGAAGAGGAATAATTTTACAAAGTTAGTTAAGGAGAACAAATTTATTATCTCGTTGTATGTCTATTTTGGCGCGCACTTGCCTGAATTTACTTCTTCCGATATAGCTAGTTGACGCGGCACAATAAAAGTTAATGACGATCCCGTTTAAGCATCGACTAATTTCCGACGTTGTTACTGGTCTGTCGACCGCGTTGTTTTACGCGAATAGCATTGCCGACAAAAGAGAGAGAGAAAGAATTGCGAACAAAAGGGGAACAGAGAGTGAGAGAAAGAGAAGAGGAGAGGATGGGGAAGGAAGAGAGGAACTCGTAAGTGGTGAATTCCCGTCATTAAGTCGTTAGCCGGACGACAGCAGGCTAACTGTCGGTTAACTGGCTGCTGAACTTGATCGACCAATCGTTGACCCCCTCGGTCAATCGAAATTTACCGTGCGCTAACCACTTTCGCTCCACGTAATTTCTTGATATTATCCGGATGCGTAGGCTGCTTTTGAAAGGGGAAAACGTATCGATCATGTAGCCATCGTATGCTTTAATTTGCAAGTAATTCGGAAGTTAATATGGTATAAATTTTGATTGGAATAAATCGATTATTTGGAAAGCAATGTGCTCCCCCGATCACAATCGTAATAGCCTTCCTGGTTTATAATTTAAGATACTTTTAAAGAGAAATCTTATTTTTGCAATATGAGAAAATATTTTCTAGATATAATTTGTTTCTTTTTTTTAAAGAAAGAATTATTTTACATTATAATATTTGCTATATGATAGCTGTGTTTATTATATAATAGTTATGAAAAACTCGAGTTTAATATTGTAGAATAAAAATGCAGTTTATAAACTGCATTTATCGTCCGTCCAAATTAGTCAAACAGTTGTGAAATACTAATTGATCGTGCTTGTTACACAGGCGATTACGAATTCTCAGAAGCATTCCACGTCGAGCTTCTTCGCACCCGTCATGTGTATCCAGGCATTAACATCACCGTTTCGATGCGGGTGTTAATTAACCCGATGCACATAACGAACCTCGACGGTAGTTTGCGAGATGCATAAATACCGGATTTGATTTCTCTTTCAATATGTGCGAAGCAAAGTGCTTTCGACTGTGCTGTTAAATAAATCCGAGAGAGAGAAATAATTCTACCGTTGTTATAGGATTTTACTTTTAATCCTTGACAAGCTGGAAGGGATTTGGGGATTTTCCTCTCGTGAATTTTGTGAAGCAAGAAATTTTATTTTTATAGACACATTTGCAAAATTTTAAATATAATATAAACAAAAATAAAGTTATAATAATTTATAAGTATGTAATAAATGTTATGCATTGTAATATGCATAAATTATGAAAATATTTTGGTGCATCGAAAAGTAGTCGAAAATTACTGTTATTTGAGTTGCCTGCCAGTGGAGTGAAGTCAATCTGATAACGCTCACGTGCGGGCTGATTCCCATAATTAATTAATGACATGATGGTTGAACCCCTGTCTCACGATTGTGGTATTCGAGCGTGATCGCCACGCTTCGTCTGCTGTGTCGATTTTGTGTTGTTAATTAATCTAATGCGTTTAATATGGAGAGAAAACATAATGTCGACAAGGATCGTTTTTAAGTATCGCTACGTTGCGATCATTTTTAGGAAGAAAACGTACGTAATAAATAATTATGCAAATGTAAATTTTTTGTATGACAGAATATAAGAGAAAAGAAGTATTCTTTCTGCAGGAAGATATATTGAATTGATTCACGAGATATAAAGGATATTTTCTTTGTTGAGATTTATGACGGTACAAATTTCAGTTATGACGATCGGCATAAAATTAAACTTACCATTACAAAGTGCAGACTGTGATTCAGAATTACGTGATTATACTCGCAATATCATTTTTTTCATCTCTGTCTGTCGACAAAGCATTTCTGCTTGATACTGATTCTATTCATCCGAGCACATCAAGTGTCAAATTACTAGTCGTCAGCCGTGAATTTTATCGCGCCGTGTGAATCATTAGAAATGTAGAAAAACAGTTATCGTCACGTCTCGAACCAATTCTTGTGTCAATATCGTCTTTCTTACAATATCAGGTTTGTGTCAACCATTTATGTATATCCGGAAAGGTAATTCAAGAGTCTCCTGAATTCGCATTTTGATTCATGTGTATAAATGCACACACATATTAACATACGTAGTGCCATAAGCATATAGTTAGCATGTAGTAAGCATTAAAGTTCGAAAAAACTATCTTTTTGAAAACAATCTCCAAGTAAATTGCAGAAACCTCTAACTCGTACTTAACGAGCGTCTTAAATTACGTAAAAAGACTTGAAATTGTGGTTTATCAGAACCACACATGGAAACCATGACGTTCGTGATTTATGCTGAGACTGCGAAATGCCACAAGGTCGTGCACGATCGATTCGACTTACGAATGATTTAAGTGCAGTGATATTCTTTATGAAACAAGAGAAAAATAGGAACCTCGTATTATAAATTTGTTTAATGGCAGTGTACAAAAATTCAATTTCAATAATGCTAAAAAAATGTTAGTTATTTTTTATTGTTTATGATTTATACGCAAAACATTTAAAGCTTTAATACGAAAATCTATATTCATTTTCTCATGTTAACGCATCATGGGTGGGAAAATACCGCGGAAGTCGGCCTCGAAGTGTTAACAGCAACCGTTATTCTTCATCAAGTCAAAAGTGTCAATTGTTCCTGTCGTACAATCGCATAGCTCGTCGTAACTCAAAGATGCGGGCGTCGCTATAAGTTTCGAGACTGACAAAAAATTTATGGGATTCTTCGGCACGTCACATCGTATGTTACCAAAGTTACCAATTAAGTTAATTAGCCAAGCCGCGTGCTGCCCTCTATATTTTCTTAGCGAGGGCAAAGAAATTGCCTGGCAAAGACCTTTTTTATCATGCGACGCACGAGTCGTCCAGCAACAACTTGGCGTGAAAAGTAGAATATGACAAGAGCGAATATTAAAATTCCTGCATGCGTCGCGGCGCTGGTTAACACGACTAACGAAGTGTAGCGAGCAACGATTTTTCGACGGCATGTGCTGGAATGTGCCAATCTGCCGCGATGTATGGTTTAATGAATATTCGGATTCGATAAATCGCTGGCGTTAGGCAAATTTGCCTGTTATATATGTAGCTTGATGTTTAATAACTGCAAATTGTTCGAATAAAAATCAGCGAAGTTGAATAATAATTTAATAATAATAGAAAAATGGGAAAGTCACAATTTATTAATTAAATATTCTTGTATCTTTATACGCATTTTTCACACACAAATTATTCAACTAGCATTAATATGCACATGCGTGTATATGAGAATTTAAATACTTTCTTATATATTATTGCGGTTTAGCGTTGGATTGCGACACGGAATATTTAAATCCGCAATGCACCTGCGAATGCGTACATTTCCGACAACCCGTAGTACTGGTACGGTGTCGTGCAACAATCACGGCATCGGTTACGTCAAACGACATTCCCGGCAAATTCTTTCTGTCGCAATTTCGATGCCGCGTTCGATATATCGGCCGACAATCACCCGCGATCAAGGCCGTACGGGTGCGGTCATTAATTGTATTAAATTACGTAGGTTGAAAGGAAAAGCGAGACAAGTTATACTGTAATCACTTGTCGATAAATCATTAAACAATACGGGCAATGTGTTACGTTATTAATGGACGTCAAAACAAAATACATATTGATCGGTAAATCATAAAGTTCATAACGATCTAATTTGCTCGACTTTATTTGAGGAGACAGTTATGATATTCTTCAATGATTTGACAAAAGAATCCTAAATTTTCAAGGAACTACTTAATAACATTTATTTATTTATTATAAAACTTTTTAAAATGTTTCTATAAAGATTGCTTTCCCTTTGTCGCACGTGCGCAGAAGTGTCTCCCATAATTCACTTACATCCGCGATCTCATGTGACCCAGCCAATAACAAAGTAAGGGGTCCAACAATTACAAGCTCACGATAGATCGTGAAGTATGAGACGTCTGGGAAAACAAATTGCTGTCAGGCGGTCGACTGATAGAGCATCAATTTCCTTGCAAATTCTCTCGGCTATTACATACTTTCCAAGCACGCCTCGTTATACATCACTTCATTGTTACATCAAAACTTTGAAGCGTCAAATGAATTGACCGCCAAGCTTTTGTGTTTGCATTTTAAATGAAATAATCGGATCTTATGCATCTAATGCAACACATTTTCATTCTCGCTACCGAAAATATCAGATATTAGCGTCATTATTTCCATTCACACAGTATAATGCCGTGAAACAAAATACACTGATAGGAGAAATGCAATATTATGTTTTATTATGTAGAGAAATATCCTCTTTCAAGATATAATATTCTTGGCATTTTATACGGAGTTGTAAGATGTTGTCATCTCAGAAAATGTACCAAGTTTCCTGGTATCAATTTGCAATCGTGATATATTCAGGATATAAAGGAGATTTATCGACGGACATTTATCGTCCTTTGAACGTTGCCGTTAAAGTTTATAGCTCCAAGTTAATCTCTTCGCGTATTCTTTTTATCGTTTATGCAGATGTTTCATCCTTGCGTCTGAGATCGATAATGCGGCAGCGCGATATCGCGAGACTCAAAGTCGCTCGTTTCTCAGCGACACGCGACCCGTCTGGCGACCGGCGGTTTTACATTCTCTGTCTGAAGTCCTACAAGCTAATTATCTGCGACCTCACGCTAACTCGTACTGCGTCAAGCAGTCACGTGATGCTGATAATGACTGAGAAACATGCTGTTACGAGAGAAGTGCGCTCTCAAACGGCTCTCGATGGCATCGCATGACTTTTCAGGACTACAATCTATCATTTGGCTATTTACTGTTCTGACAAATGCGTCTCGACATCGTTAAAAGAATCTGCATGGGAGAATTATTTCAGAAATGTGATATTATTTCAAACGCGACTTTCTTATTGATGCGCTGCGATAGATCGATCTCTACAGCAGAGTCAATCTGATGACATAATTTGATTGATGATACAATGACGTAAAACAAAGTCTGGCGTTGAATCTTCTTCATTACGCACATGTGTGAAAAAGTTATCTTCATGAATATTGACGTATTTTTTCACGGTGCAATAATAAACATAGGGCTCGCATTACGAAATGGTACCGCGAACAAATCGCGTAATGCGTTCCATTTAGCGATTCAATCGGCTAATGGAGCGCGAGACGCTGTGTTTTCAAAAATATCTCTCGGTCGCTGAAAGCAGTTGAATTTGAAGCTTATCCTGCGTGTTTAACCGCGCGGCTAGCGATAGAAACAAACGGCCTCGAATCTGCCCGCGCGGAAGGGTCGATGACGACACTGACGATAGCCATATCTTCTTAATGGATCGGCTTAACAAGTCAAATTACACGTCCGCCACTCGCTGTTGACGTTACTTCTAAAAATGTATAAGGGGGAATGTTGTTTTGCCAATCGGTGTTGACTGACAGGGCGATTTACAAGTTGTTCGGCGCCGATTTATCGATGGTATGTGAACCGTACCTTGTATTGTGTTTCTTTTTCTCAATGTACTATTTATAGAAGTCCTAGAAACGTGCCATTTTTCATTCCGTCGCATGTCGACATCGCAGCGCGCAATATTAGAAGTTGTATATTTTATTTGCTAACTTACATTTTTAATTTTCTGTTTAGCATAATAATTAAATCTTAGAACGTAAGATTTAATTATAAATCACATGAAATAAATGCATTTATTAATAGAAATGGCATAAAAACTTTACAATTAGATATTATTTAGATTTTTAATTCTTTATTTTTATGATAATTTTATTTATACTGTTTGCAAATACTTTTTATGTAAGTTTTTTTACTGCTTCAAATTGAAATGCCGTTGCGTGATAAGAAAGGCTCAACTGTCCGCGTACTAAAAGACACGTAAAATTGCCGGATATTACATGATGAGAATAAAATGAGTCTCGAGATCTGCTCTTAACGAAGAACAACAATTTATCCTTGAACTTTAATACATCGTTTGAATAGGTTTGCATTTTTAGCTTTATTTAATATTGACCCACTTTTAATCTGTACCAATTAACATTATTAACGCACAGCTATCATCAACTAAATAGTTACGAGGTCAGAACAACTGTACTAATATAACTGTTGTGGAACAAACATTTCACAGTTTCGTCGCTTCGACCGCGAGATAATGAATAAAGGTTTGAATTTTTCAAACAATAAAATTATCACGTGTAGATGCATGTGTTACGTGCCAGAATAAGCTATAAATCTATTCAAACAGTTTTAACAATTCTAAAATTTTTAATAGCTGTAATTCTAACAATTGTATTCGATTTTCGCACAACACATTAAATTGTTATTAATTTTACTTTATGTTCCAAGATTTATGCGCTATTTATCATTATTCCAAACCAAGAGAAGCCGCATTATGCGCGTGTAAACGCTGTACAACGCGCGCCAACTTTATTGCATTGTGAGCAGCTCACGATTAATTAACCAGACCGGCGCGTACGCAACAATTGCTCATTTCCATTTTTACACGCGTCGATCAGCGAACACCGGAAGTGACCGTTCCACATCACGTTCCCGCGCATATACTTCGCGATGGTTCGCAAGATGAAAGACACCGCATCACTTAGTAGCGGGGTGACGGAATGTGGAACATAGAAATTATGCGAAGCGCAAGCTTTATAGTGTTACGCAAACGGTAGCTAACTTGATGTAGGAAGGCACGTACTGTCTCGCCAAGCTGACTTACGATCGTGACGCACAGCAGTGCGTGCACAGCAGTGTTTGCATCGTCGGCTATAAATTTCGTGTAGGGTTTGTCGATTGGGACAAAGGTACACACATCTGGGACGATATAGATCTACAAGGGCTGCTTGTACTCGTGAATGTTGCGTCATAAAGCTGGATTCGGAGAAACGGTGATCTGGTTTAGATTAATGCTGGCGCAATCGATGACGAATAGATCGGTTTCAAAAATATCTCAAATGAATTCAGAAGTTTTCGAATAAAAATTTCCAGAACACCATAATTCCGAGAATTAAAATAGTTTTAGCTTTCGCAATGTTTGCCTTGGAAATTCCTGCATTTTACGTTATTTAAAATCATAGATTGGTTAGTCAGATAAATTTTTTCTAAAGCTTCTTGAAATCGTCGATTTATTGTTATTATTAATTTGATTTAATTTGTCCGAAATAATAGTTATACTATGTTTCTAAAATATTTACATCTAAAATATTTACATCTACAATATTTACAGTTGTATTGATGCAATGATGTAGCTTGCAACATCATGTTTTCGATAGACACGCATTTTCTTCGACGGTCGAACGAGCTACTATTTGCGAAAGCAAATCCATGTATGTTCTATGAAACAATGGAATGGAGGTTCTGTGATACCTATAGCTATGCATCTGTGTGTGTACATACAACACATATGTTGTGTAGTATGTGCGACAATTCACCAACAGATGCGTAGCATCGTCGACGAGCTTGGTATCTTTGGTAGTCACGTGTCTACAAGTGGGCACGCATTTCTACGTGAAAGGTTTCTTCAATGGAGTTAGCAGATTGAGAGGTGCAATAATGCTTCTTTAGAACGAATGATTTCATCGTTTATAGACCGCTATAACGTATAGCTTTATGATCTTATGTAACATTTGTTAAGCGATCTGTCATAAATCCTTGAATAATTCATCGATTATTAGATACTTTATAAATTCCCGATAGAATTTCTTGTAGATCGGATGATTAGAAATCCGTAAATAGCATGCGATATTTTTTAAGATATAAGATTTTTTTTAAATTAAAAAATTTCTTGAGTCAGTGATCTTTTTGTATTTTATATAATAATTTCTCGCTATTTTCTCGAAATTTATGAATTTTTTAATGTCGGAATTGATGTATTTCAAATTGAAACGGAGATAATTATATACAGATGCACAGTTCTATGAAAGAAACTCTCAACTCCGGATCTCGGCAAAAAATTGTTTGGTGCAACATAATGATTTAAGGAAAAAGATCTAGATTCGAAAGTTTCCATCGCGTCGCTATCGCTTTGTAGAAAATACGTTCGCTCTGTTATTTATGTGGCCGCTATAATCTCATCAACGTGGAAATACGTCTTCTGCTTCCACGCCCATGAAGACCTTATTCCGTTATTATCTGACGAGTTTTCCCCGCGCATAGAAACGTTCGACAACGTCATAGATCGTTGAAGGGATATCGATGATTACTTGAGAATAATTGGTACTTTCTGCCACAGAAAAACTGGAAGATTTACGATTGAGCAATTTAGTAGAAACTTCTCGGGCCACATAATTACACAATATAATTCAATTTATCATATTGTTGCTTCCAACTTTTTATATTTCTACCGCGTTAATCTTTATAATCATAGCACACTTGAGAATAAGCAACACGAAAATTATCATTATTAAAATAAAATGAAAACACCTGTACTAATGGAAAGGAATTAGTTTGCGCGGATTGTTAACAAGATATTGACAAATGAGATCATGTCCTTGCCAGTAATCTTTCATAGACATGAGTGCATGTAGACACGAGTACAACGCCGAGGTCAACATGCATAAGTACGATGTTTGTTGCTAAAGTTATGCAAGAGTCATGCAGTAAATCGCAAAGTATGCGTCATTTATATTCGCTCATTATATGACTCGTTTGTATCGTAAAGATTATCTCCGTTCTTAAATTAGACGTATAACATTCAACGAAAGCTATGATTCAAGAGTTGTGATCTATAATCGATAAACTTTGATCTTTTTAGTTAAACATTTATCTTTATCCAGTGAAAATTAATAGATTAAAGATTTATTATTATAGAGTCGTGTGTGTAACATTTTTTAAAATTAACGATTCCTAAAAATTATTCTTAGACAAATCAATTCTATGTTGGTCAGGGAATCGTAAATGAAATTGATGGAGACAGTTCTGGAACACTGCATATATTCTGTAAGTAGTGTATTATCCGAATGATTAAACCGCTTACCGATCGAGAACATTTCGAAAAAAAAAAGTTGCAACCTAGTTTCTAGGGTCCGCGTGGAGTGCATAAAGAAGAGAAGATCGAACGCAGATTTAATTAACGATAAGTCATTAAGAACGACGCTGGCGACTTCTAATCGGGAATTAGAGATCTTACCGCCGGCATTTTCACATCGCGGCTCCCAATGAAACGCTATATAACTTTGCTGTAGAGCGACGATCGGAATTTTAACCTCGAGCCATTCACGATAATACCTTGCACATGACTAGGTAACTTTACATCCGATTCTCGATCGCGCGCGATGTTTAATATCCTGCGTGTAACATCGGATTTGGTCAAAATTGCAGACTCACAGCTTTTATTTAAACTATTTTATTTTTATAGATATTTGCAGCATAATGATGATAACAGTAATTAATATAATCTATGAAAGTAATAAACGGAATTCTGTGATAATTGATGTTAATCTGGCATATAGTTAAACAAAAATCAAAATATCTTCGTTTATTTCTAATTTTATGCGTGTGTAAATTTTATAAGATTAGATCTCAAAAAAACATAAATGTTTATGATATGTTAATTCCCACGAGTTTATAACCGACTTTAATACAACGGTTTGGTTGTGTTTCGTACACGCCTGCATAAAATTTTACTCTTGGGAGCTTAATTCATGCATACAACAAATCACCCGGCTACGCAAAAAAAAACTTACATTTAACATTACAATAAAACGCAAGCAATGTCGCGCGCTGCTCACTTTTTACGAAAAAAAAGCCACAGTAGTCCGCAGGAGCCACTTTTTACTTTCCGTCTTGGAGTCCGGCGCTTTATCTCCACTAAACAAGGCGTTGTGCATAAACCAGTGGTAATATGCATTAAATTATTGGGGTCACTCGCCCAACGCTAACACTCTACGCGTTTTACCCGCTCCATTCTACTGAGATAAACAACGGAGAAAGTAGGCAAGAGAGATTTTGCGTAGATAAGCGAGCTTTTTGCAGACGACACTAATAATTTTTCCGCTATGGCTCAACCGGTCGGATTACTTCTGGAAAAACCACTCTAATAATGAACGACTTTGTATCTCAACTTCTACAAGCGTGATGTCAAAGTATATACATTTAACGTATAATATAATGAAACATTTATTTAAGATAGCTTGAAATCATGCAATATACGATACGCAGAAATTTGCGGTAAGCAAAAAGATTAGAAAATTATTGGATTAAATTAATAACTGTGACAGTTGTAATAATTGAAAATTTATAAGACAAAGTTACGAAGTATTTCCAGTCTTTTCTTGAATGAATTTTTCATTGAAGCGCTCATAACAGGAAAAGAATTAAAAACGATGATGTAAAGTGACCCGCGATAACCTGCCCACTCATCGTCTGCACCGGAATGATAACCACAAATTGAGTGTTCAGAAGATAAGAAGCGTTCTTACATATCGCGGCGCCACGATTGTGCATTCGTGACATAATCAAAAGGAATTAGTGCAATGAAAACACGCCGATCATATAAGACCGACGTTTGCGCGTTTGTGAGCCGACGTATCGCACGCGCGTGTGTGCCCATCCGAGAAACAGATAGCCGAGGTTATGAACCGTCCGGCATCCGCTCACTCGTGTATTCTCCGTAATTAGCCTGGAGAGCGTTCCAATTATCGCCGCCGCTCGGCGATCAACGGTTATTAAGCTACAAGTTCAGAACTCGTCGCGTATGTGTAGCAACAGAGGATTACGAGCATCGATATCTTTAGCGTGAGCGCGTAAAAATCCATGTCTGATTTTGTCCGAAGGCAAAACGTGTGCTCTCAACTTTATTTCAACAAACAAAAATGGAAGCTCTATATAAATATACGTATTGACAGACATAAAAATAAATAAAATTCCACTTCTTACATTTTATTTCGAAAATCAAGAGAATTACATTACAATTTTTAGATAGAAGATTAGGATAAAGATATGATTAGACTTGGTGATTGACTTCACGTCTTATATAAACGCACGTCCAATTTACTTATATACTACTGCAGCTACCGTAGAACAATGAAACGCTCGGTTGATGGATTACGTAAATTATCCAGTAAGCATCTGCCCTTTCTGCTTGTGCTAGCATGCTAACGAGATTTAAAGGTCTCTGACAGAGCTGACTCGTGAAAATATTTCATCATCGGCCCCAAAATCCGACAGATACGTCTCGGAAAATGATTGTGTAAGATCCTCCGTCACAGAATAATAAATTAACCATATTGTATCGATAAAAATAGAATACGCCGAAGCGGGTAAATATCGAATTTATATAGCGCGTAGATTAAAAATTTATTTTTAATCTATTTATAATGTCATCGATTTTGAACGACAAATTTTTAAACTTTATCTTGGCAATATTTTTTTATATTTTATTAAAAAAAGACTCTTGGAAGATATATGTTACGAAACGACAGCTCGTCTGGCTAACTATAAAACATAGATGAAAGACAACAGGCGGTAAATAAACTCTTTTCTCTCTCTAATCTTTCGAAAACTTTCGACCGGCAACAGTTGTTTCTGGTTGGTCAAACACAATTTGCCAAGAACTTGCTGAACATTTTATGTTAGAAGGAAAGTGGGGCGCTCTCATGGAAGACATAGCTAGAAAAGGGAATGGAATTATAAAGTGTCTTTTTCGTTTTAGAAATATAAAGAACTATATCTTACACTGGGAATAAAGAACGAACTTTTAATATTTCATAGGCACGAAAGAAAACATGGAAGTATTGTGCAAATATAAAAGGTCGGTTATTCAATGCGTTCGCGAATGTTATTGCGCTTATACTTGTAAATTTTCTCTCTCTCTCTCTCTTTCTCTCTCTGTATATAAATAATACTTACTCACAAAATTTACAAGTAAATATGCGATAATATATTTGTTACAAATGTATAGAATAAGTTTAAAGTTGCCGTGATTTTTCCTCGTTTGCTATTACAATGTGTACAAAAGTGAAAAATTATTTCTTTATAGAAAGGTTATGTCTTATATAATAGAATGCAAGGGCATATAAAATGATATATAATGAATGATATGGACAATCCATATTTAATTGTAATACGCCGTGAAAGGAACGTAAAATTAAAATGAGGCGATTTGATGTCGCGCAATAATCGTAAAATGTAGAAAAAGGAAACCACTCCATACGGGCATTTGTTAATAACCCAAGTTCACAGGCCCGCCGACTCTATGAATAAATTCCACGAGCCCATCGAGGGCGTCCGTAACGAAGGGAGAGAGAGAGAGATTTATATACCTACGACCTTCCGCCCATATGTGCGCGTGTCCATCTGCGTTGAATGCAGGATTATGATGTTTCCGAGTAATAACATACCCCGCGCAGACGACACGTGTGTCTCTTCGACTGACGGTCTCTCGTCTTTATGGCGTTTCGGCTGCCTGACAATCAAGAGCGACGCTGACGCACACACGAACATACATACATGCGCGCCGCTATACGTTTGTTGGAATTTTGATGATATTTTATAAAACGTTTGACGGTGCACAGCGGCGCAACGATGAACACGATAAACTCGTCCCTTGACGTGTTCTCGTTGATTGATTTCGGAAACGGCTTTAGCCAAACCCATTTTTAACGCGGCGCCATATTCGCGTAATAGCGTATTCTATATCTAGTCGCGAAAATACATTCTGAAAATACTGGTGCAATTCTTCGTCGTCGCTGGAAATCATTGCGGATTATCTAACGATGACAAACGGCGTCGGATTACCTCAACTGATGCTCGGTCGACTCTGATTTCCTTCGCCGGATTCGAACCACCTTATTATTCGCTCGGAGCGACCGGTCCAATATGGTCGTTCTCAGAGTACTCTGAAAAATAGCCGACCTTCCGCTACGGTCATAGTGCGGGTCATGCGAGCCATTTTAAACCAAAGTCGGATATTACTTTCTCCAAGCCTTTACACGGCCTACACATGGCTGTCACATATGTAAAATTCACATAAACTTAGGCCATGAAATGTCCGTGGCAAAGGATTACACTGCATTCAAAATGAAACATCGCAAACCTATGAACAAAGATTTTGCACGATTATTTTAATGCACATTAACGTAAAACTTAAAAACTTGGGATAAAAATTTTAGATTATTGTAGGGTCAAATCTTTTGATCGAACTTCCCATTTCATTATTCTAATATAATCGAAATTTTATCTCAATTTTAATTCTTTATTAATAACACTCTAATTAAAGGCAACTGTTTTTAAAATTTTTATGGTTCTAAAAAAGAACGAGTCGAATTTATCAGGCGTTCTCAGAAAAGAACATATGCCGAAGCTCACAAAAGCGCGACGAGATTGCTCGAGTGGTCCATATTTCACTCATAACAGTCATAGGACTGCAAAAACTGTGCACGACCATGCTTGACAAATGGTGCACACACGCATGTGCCGGGTCGTTTTCTTACGGCGCGATTAGTTGAGACGATAGAAATAGAGAAAGCGAATTCAACGCTTATCTCGACGCGTTTAATAGACGCTTAAATTGATTACGTTGTAAGTCAGCTAATTCGTGGGCTTGTAAATTAAATGTCTTTGGCAATTTGATGCGATCTTTATCGAGGATCGGTAAAAGGACACGAGGAACGAATTTATCGGAACTTTGCGTCCATGCGATAACGTAATAGGAGAACTGCGTTGTATGTATTACTGTCCTATTTATCAAATTTAATAACAGCTTGCCATGTGTTTCATAGGCCACCTTGTACCTATTAATATCTCAGAACGAGAGTAACCAATCTCTCATTCCGCAGATTAGAAACGGGAGAAACGGGAATAAACGTCTTCATCTTAACATCTTCGGAAGCATATAGAATATTCCGAACATTTCATTATTTATTTAAGTATTTTTTTGTTAATTCTTCCATTTCAAGAACATCGAAATAGATATTTCACATATTTAAGTCACAACTGACACACATTGACCCTTGTATTTTTTTACGAATCTCATCTTTGCTTCAATTCTTCGCGAATCGCTTCTGATATCGATGTGAAAGGTATTCCACTCGCGAAAAAATTGAACGACCATCTTGCTGAGCATCGCGTGTGCGGAAACGCCGACTTCGGCTAAAAAAGACGGAGCAGCATTCCTGTACGAAGATGTAATGTAATCTATCCTCCCGCAGCGCTCAGCCATGCTTCGCGGTAGCCCGAGCGCGATCATCGGCGCACGTGTACCTCAATTCACGGACATCCCGGGCAAAGCTGTGCGAAATTTTCTGCGCGACGGAACCGGTTGGCATGCCGCGAGATAGAACCGCGGTCGTTCGTCATGCCGCATTTTACCGTCGCCGGCTGAATCGCCACGACGTCCGGCGCACGTGCAACATAATCTCTCGCCGTACGGTGTGCAAGTACAGCAAGGTCGCGTTATCACTCGCGAAATCTGGATGCACCGTGAGAGTTATCTCTCATCTCCACTCTGCGCGATATCTCCCAAGTTCATTGTCAATAGCCAGCATCTCGGTTAAGCTGCCGCGCGTGACACGCGGATTGCATCTCGAAATTCATGATTCTTGGAAGTTCAAAACGGATGCACATTGTAATGAAGTACTATATTTTACCACGAGCGAACTTCTACCGTACATCCTGTTGTTATTAGCTAAATGTAGCTACAACTGTACAAGTGAAGCGAAAACGAGTCTTAATTCATTGCCAGAGCGCAACTGAAAAGTATTAATTAACAAATTTAATTTCAGCTTTGATTTTTCCAAGTTTCTAAACAAATGGATCAAATTATTATAACTTTATTAATTAAAAGCAGAGTAACAGTAATAACAGCTTAATTAATTCGGACCAATGAATGATTGATATTCTCTGAACTGAATGCGCGAGACGGCTAATTAAATTCTGTAGCATAACTTTAATGATGTAATATGTGTCTTACGGCAAACTAAGTCCATTGTACGCGAAGCAATATTACCAGGAGGAGAATTCCTCAAACTTCGGCATTCAGTCTCGTCAACGGCCGGCAAAACGGCGCGTCTCTGTCGACCGCCGACTCGTATCACGAAATTCGCCGTGAAACTCAATATCCAGACGAGCTGAACAACGAGGGGCCCTAAATGGAAATTTATTGGCGCGTGATCGCATGGGCCTAACGCACGTCAGACCGCGTGGACTCACGCACGCTCGGGTGCCCAATGAATAACGAATATCGTTTCTCGAATGCGCGTTCTGTTCCATTTCCATGCCGGATTTACCGGTCGAAGGGATTACCAATCACGCGCGGTCTCGTGTTCATTTCATTCTTAATCTCCGTCCCACGACTTTCGTTTCCATTCTCTTCGCTCGCTCGTTGCGGTTCCGACGTCTCATCGGGGATTCGGCTATAGTGAAATTGCGATACGACGGTTCGAAGCTATCGAAGTGGCAAAGTTATACGACTACTACGATCTGTCCCACAAGAAACGCGTGAGTTTGTGTGCGATACGTTATTGTCTTTTTCGAAATATTGAATTAAATATCAAGTTGAATTGTTTCAGTTAAATTATCAATAATAGCGAAATTGTTAAATGTCTCAAAATATTAATTTAAAAAAAATATAATTTTGCACATTTTAATTTTTAGTAAAAATGATAGCAAAGAGGTGGAATAATTCTCATGAGAGATATATCACATTATTCTCCTTGCGGGATATCTATATATTTATTTACTCTTCCGCATCTCTGCTTTCTACTCCCATTGTTATGCCGCTCGAACCTTTATTCTCGCAGTCTTCCTTTTCTTTTCTTTCGCCGGTCTTCTTTTTTATTACACGAGCAACGTCGCGTCCGGAATGCCAATGCTCGTACGGCGACTTTGTGAGTTATCGCTCTGTTCAAAGAGGCAAAGTTACGATCGGGAATGTGTTATCGGTACTGACTGAATGCCACTCGCTTGCAAAAATGATATAAAAGCAAAAAGATCGCGCGCAAGAAAATACTCGCGCAACTCGCGACAAATTATAATATTCTGTATTTCCAGTTTTAACTAACGGTCTTAGCGCTGAAACACGCGCAAATAAACAAGTCTTCTATCTGGTTGATCGAACGCTGCGGAAAAATTGAGTCCTGATGTTTAATTAAGTAGCTCCTCGAATGCGGAATTGATATTATATCCACCAGCCGGTTCTGATACTCTGATAGCATGTAAATTATTAATTAATTAATTACCAAAGCTTGGCAGCAATTACAAACTGCATCGATAGTTTCCTCTAGTGCCTGCGACTGCCATCATCACGCACTATTGCGGAGCGCGCGGCGCCACACCTCGTGAAGCTTCACAGGACACGAGCGCGCCATCAGATATAAAGTCGCCACGCTCTGCGAGCACGGATCCCGTATTCTTTTCTGCCCATCTCGCCGCACGCTCCCGCAATTTGTTAAGTCGCGAGTATTCGCGACGCGCAGCCACCGCTCTCACCTTGAAAGTTATCTGTAGAAAATATCGTAAAACTGTGGACAGCGATCTTTATTTTCTCGTAAAGTGTGTTAATTCTGATCTCGAAAATTTTACAAAAATTATATTTTATGATAATATAAAGACATATTTCAGCTGCGAAAATAATGGCGCACCAACGCGAATGAAAAATAAAACCGTGCGAGAGTAATTCATAAGGTACATTAGCAGCGTGTCTCCGGCAGATCCGCCTAGCTTCTTATCTTCTCTCTCACCCTCTCCGCCGTCGTTCTCCATTATACGCGTCGTTTCCGCGCCGAAGTAACGCGATCGCAAAGATGCTTTCGAGGAAATAAGCTCGAGCGAAGACACGGCCGCGCGTTTATGTGCCAACGGCGATACAAGGCGCTTGCTGTGCACGAGCCGCCATGCGAACGGAGATCTTGTCGTTGCGAGCGTTAGCCTCGTTTCTGGGCCCGATCGCTTGTTCGTTTTTTTTTTCCTAACTGCCGCATCCTCGCCGACACGAGCCGGCCACCTTGGCGAATCGTTTGTCAGCGCGATCAGTCGCGACGACCGAACAAGTATGATCAGACGGCGATCGCTTCGACTTAATGCGAATTGTCGTCGAGGCTGAATAATAGCACACGTCGGGTATTTGTTCTACGTATACTACTTGTATGGTGGTATTATCTTTTTTTGGATTTTAAATTGTAAAAAATTTCTTTTTTTACCATTAGTTTGGATGCTGAAATATTTTCTCTTGCGCCCCAGTTGTTTAACAAATAAAGTTTTATTTTTTTTAACTTTTATACTGCTCTTATAGTTTGCATTTAATATAATAGTTAAGTTAAAAAAATAAAATAATTGCATTTCATCTAAGAAGAAAGTTGGAAAATGTTCAGGGTTATCTGCTACTCTAATAATAACCCGCGTCAGTATTTCCTGCATATCACACCCACTAGAGCCATTCGATGTGACGATAAAATCGTCGAGGAAGTAGAAGGCATGAGAGGCCGTATCTCGAGGAGAGGCAGGGGGAAGGCCGCGAGTTCTCGTCTTTGTATCTTTGCGGTTAATGCAAGTCGAAGTGTTCCGAGTCGCAAGCGCGAGCGCGACCCGACAAAGCCGGCTCTGTTCGAGCTCTCGTTCGCCTCCCATCGTTCTTTCCTCTTCGTTTTCTTTCGAATGATCCGCTGCTCCGCGGTCTACGTGGTATCGCGACAGAGAAAGCGCACTTGATGCCACTTGAATCTCTTGCCCGAGCTTTGAACTCGCGTTCTACGCAAGCTTTCTGCGTGAGTTACCGTCGAAGATAGAAAATCTATAAATATATTCTTAATGGTTCCGATTTGGTTTTACTTCAAAAAACTGGCCTTAGGATTCGGTTTTCGACGAAATGATTATTGTTGATTAACATTGCATTAATTACACGTTTCAGAATTTATTCTTGTATTTTTATTATTAATTTCTTCACATTCAGCTTCTGGAAGAAGTCACTTTTACAAGTTCTATCCACACAATTCAGTTTCAATTAAATTTATTCTATTTCTTCTTATGAAAAATGTCATTATGGTCATAAATCCATAAATTTTTAAATTTATGCTAATGTAATTACATATGAGAAACTTACTCATTTAACTGTACTGCCATTAAAGTGACAGTTTCTACAATTTATTTTCAGATAGTAATAGCATTCTCGGAAAATTTATTGAAACAACAGGTGCTTAAACCACAGAACTATCTGACTCGTTTCGGATTCATTAAAACGAGCTGGCTTGTCGTACTCATTTATCACAAATTACGCTAGACCGCACAATGTTATTATGTATACGTATTACGCCCATTGAACGTGCGCGCCGTTGAAATTACACGTTGTGTGATGTATCGCATGATGCGCTGAATCTATTATGAAATATAGTTATTATTCACCCGCGGCAAGGTGGATTATCCGTGTGATATGCGGTCCTAAATCAGCCCGCTCGTTAAACGAAATCCCGCCGTGCCGTCTCGTTTACGTATATTTCATTTAACATCACAAGGGAAAACTTTTCTCAGTTGTAGATTGATAAATGCGCGTGTGTGCGTGTTCAAATTTTATGGATAGTCCGTCCATCTAATCGTGCGAATTTCGACTAAGTAAAATTACTCACGTAATTAAATCCACTAACAAAGCATTGAAAAAGAAACATCTAATAAAATTGATCAAAAAAACAAATTGTTATATAAAGATTACCTTCGTAAACTTTTATTATTTATTTTACGTTTTGTAAAAAATTTAATCAATTTGATATTGCAGAATATAATATATAAAAAAATAGTCTCTCGAAGCTTTCTTGTGTGCCGCATAGAGCAAATAATAATGTGAATTCGAAAAAAGCTTTAAAAATTGCAGGATTGATGGACAAGTTGAGGAGTTTAAACGATTCCGCCAATTCCTGCGGCGATTAAAGATCAATTAACCCCGCGTGATCAATAGCGCTGCTTTCTAGTGGTGTCAAAGGTTACGGTGCGGTAATGAATCTGGCAATTAGTTAATAAGATGTATTCACAATCGTTAGGTAATGAATAAAATTCTACAGCAGCGCATATTGTTATATCTGCGTTGCCATTTTCTCTTTCTTTTTGCGATGCCGTCGCGATACGCCGTGCGAATGGATTCGATAATTAGCAGGCGAATTAAATGTGCTGAACGTTAAACGGGCTGAATTATTGCTGGAAAACCGCCATCGAACGCTGACATTAAACAGCCGTTTTATCTCCACTCACGCGCACCATTCGGATTCCAATAGTCACTGAAAAGCGTGGAATGCTTTCTGCGCAATAGTCACGATTGAACGATAATTAATGTGACGCTTATTATTGCTTATCAAATAGAAAATACGCAGAATTTATAAGTGACGCGACATTGGAACTGCAAGAGAAGAGCAGAACTGTAAGATTCGTGATAAAAAGGGCGTGAGATTTTTATGAATGTTTTTTTTTTTTTTTTTACAAATTCCCACGTGAAACAATTGGATTATATTATGGTTCCACTTCTTTTCTAAAGTAAATTAATATGCCAAATGATACAAGTATAATGACAAAACATAATGACGTGATAAAATCGTGTGTTTAGAATACATATACGTAATATTTCTAAAGAATTTATATTTATTGCGGAGTTCATGTGTGTGTTTGAAGTGCAATCGCTTCGTGCAAGTCAGCTTTTACGACGACAAAGTGCGTGCGACGATATACAGCGTATCATTATGCGACGATAAACCAGCCAAAGAGTAATTTCGACAAACGCTGTGTCCATAGATCAAAACTCCGCGGGGACTCGACGAAAAATAACACAATGGCGACTGGTGTATTTTATCGTCCGATAAAAAGGATAAGCGCGTGGTGACGTTTACGACGACGACGGGTGAGGAAAGTGCCGCGACATATTATCTCCAATAAGGAAGCACGTTCGTTTGAGTCTGCGCGCCGAGTTCGTATAATATTATAATAATTCATCGCGCGTGCCCCGCGGTATCGATAAAACTGATAATTAAAAAATATTACATCATTATATCGGACGACTACAGTAAATTTTACAATCCGCGTCGACACACTCGTCGACGTTGATAAAAATACGCGCGCCGCAATAATAAAATTAACGCGACAACGATATGGACTTCATTGAAGAATCTCTTCTCTCCAGCAATGTGTTTTTCTCGCGTCTTAATTACGCAGCTCGAGGGAGTAGAAACCGCTTTATTGCTGCGCGTGCGATGATTAAGTCCATTTAAATATCCACACCGAGAAAAATGCACGTATTCGCGAACTCTCGCGGATTATAACGAAGCTATGCTTATACATACATATATTGCGCTTCGTGCTGTATGGTTTAATTTTTTTTTTATTTTTATGAAATGTGAGTTTTTCTAAAGAATAATATCGTTGAAAAATTGTTGCGAAATCTTTTCTACCAGCAGCATTTCTATCTCGTGTCTGTACCATCTATATCAGTTACAATATTTTGACTCCAAGAGAGAATCCTATATGGATTTTTGAGCCATCTGCATATGCAAAATTGCTCACTCGTGCTTCGCGGAGCGCGACTCGCCGGCATACGAGTTACCGCGGTAACTCGCATTCAAATCCGCGTTTTCTCTCCGGGGATTCGATCGACGTGGGTGAAAAGACGGGTTATCCGCGTTTTCTCGAGGAAGAGTCTTACATCGCGTGTACGTAATCGGAGAGGGGCCGCGCTTTTGCGGAGGGCCCCGGGCGCTTATTTGCGCATAACTTTGCGAACTGACAGAGCGCTGCCCACCGGCTTAAGTACTGTTAACAGGTTGACTGTCGTATTGAAGTCATAGACGAGCGCTCCGCCGGCAGCGTATCCGGGGATAAACGCGATCCTAATGAATGGCTGTTCTGTTTTCTCAATTTATGCGCCGCCCGTCCGCTCGTGAGCTCGCCTCCATCTGCGGCCGCAGAAAAGCCACACATGAGAATGATTATAATTGCCGCGAAGCGCGCGCGGTCAGGAGGGAATCCTCGGAGCAGTGATTAAGCGAAGCTGATCCTCGGTTTGTTACGTGATTAATCGCATGAGCTGGTTGCAAAAGCCGGCATTATTACGAACACGTGCTGCATTCTGACGTTTCATCCTACGATAAGTTCGTTACATCAGTAATGCCGTTCTTATACCAATAATTCCGATCCTTTGAAATCCTTTTACGTAAATCGCTTTTTTAATTTTTATTCGAGACAAGATATGAAATAATGATAGGTTAATAAAATTATCATCAATTTTCAGATTATACATTATTCAGATAAACAAGTAAATGTTACATCGATAAATTTTATCTCTTTAATTAGGTGTTTCACGAATACACATTTATATGAAACGCAAACGTCGTCAGTCTAGCAACAGGATGATTTCACTTGTAATAAATACTTCATCGCATTACAATGTCCATTGCTGTAGTCGGAGATTGAGATCTGCGACCTCGTTTCAGGCATCAGGCGTTTCCCCCTCGAGTCGAACAAGCTCCCCATTTATAATACTGTGCCTTAACGAGTTTAATCGCGACTCGAGAGGTTCCCGCGATCAAGTGATCGATGTCGACGAAAAAGCCGGCGCGTAAAAAGCGGCGCCAGCCGATGGCGCTTTCGTCCTTGATCAACCTAAACAATTATTGTACTAATTAAGCTCTCCTGCTATGTTTCAGAGCGACTTCGAACCCCAGTGTCACGTGTTCCGCACCAAGCAGCTACGCAAACCCCGACCATGTCATTTGTGCCATCAGGCGGTGATCAAGCAAGCCTCTTGCTGCCGAGGTGAGTCGATAACATCATTCTCTTCAGGGTAACGGGTAACAGCTGGCTCTTCGCGGTATTCTGGATGGTACACAGTAGTGCTCTTGAATCGCTCGAAAGATACGAAAGCTCCTGCTTAACCGGGAAAGCGCTCGTTAAAATAGCACCGTTGTCGGGTAATTCGGTACTTTTCTTTTTATTAATATTACCAGCGTTATTACTGATATTAAGTCTCATTGCTGTGCTCCAGATTACACGATGATTACTACAATTAATGCAGAAACGCACGTTCGTTCGTGCACGCGTGAAAGTCGGATTGATTGCTGCATCCGCGTCAAGCAAATAATTAACGCAATTGCGTATTAATATAGGATCGAGGAAATGATTATAATATTTGAGATCGTTTCTCGACTCGTGAAAATGAGCGAATATAGCATCATGTAAAATTATCACCGCTCAATCAAAATTATCGTTTATTACCCCGACGAATGTAAACATTAAAATCAATGAGACTAGAAATCCGTAAATTTCACATTTGAATCTGTGTTTTTTTTTTGTTTCAGTGTGCAAGTACATCTGCCACAAGTCATGCGAAGACAAGGTATGTGATTTTGTATGTAGATAATCTTTTGAATTGTTTTATTTGGTTTCTCCGACGTGACAGATTCCTGCGAGCGTTCCGCAAACGCAAACGCGGCGATTAGACTGTCGTGAGCATGTCACTTCTCCTAAGCGCGACATTCGTAATCAAGGCCTCTTTCTTGGAAGGTTTATGACAGACCGGAGCAAAGAGCACACACTTCCACGTACATGAAGAGCCCCTCTTCCATCCAGCCATGCACTCTTCCGCGTACTTCCTGGTACTTAAACAGACCCTTCGAGCCTTCGAGATACGTTAAGCCAAGACTCGAGTTGATAGCGATTACGCGCATCGGTTTTCATTTCTCTCAAGAACAAAAAGATATTCTAAAATCTATAAAAACTTATGTACTTTGCTTTCTCGCACAAAGAAATTTCGTAAAAAAGTCGCTAAAATCGAAATTTAATTCTACAAGAAATTCAATAAGAAAATAATATGACTCGCAAATTTCATTCTTATAATATAGCTTGCACGTAATGATCAAAGTGCCTTTAGAGATTTTTTTTATAAAAAGATTTGTTTAAGGTATATTATTAGCGATAATAAGAAACCCTATAACAAGCATCGGGAAACTTAATATCTCTGTTAACGTCACATAATTTTGCATTCGTTGTACCTACTTCTCGCAGTAATAATCATCCTTCTCACGGCCTAGGGGTCGATAGCGCGATAGCAAAATAACAGAAATTAATGAGTAGCTTCCATCGTTCTCCACCCATGCGCGCAGTAAATCTCCGCCGCACGCTTTAATCCAAAAAGCGCGTCGATATCTTAACTGATGAGATACTCGGTTCTCCGAACGGTTCTTCGGTCCGATGTGTCGGACGGATGAGCGTGTGCGCTCGCCGGTTTTGTGCATCGGTATTGGTGCATGCGTGTGCGCTCCTTACGTGAAATGCTGTGTGGGTTCAGTCACCGGGCAGGGCACGAGCCTTACTTACCTTCCTCGTATCGCCGAGTACTCCTATGTCACGCTCGCGTATGGAGAGAGCCGAACGTACCTACACGCGCGTCTTTCCAGCACGCGCGCTTGTGCCGACTCCGAGTGTCGGCGGCGGGATGAACGTTGACTGGACATGGAGAGGAATGTCCGTCAGACACGAGGAGTGCGCGCCGAAGTGCAAGCCGAAGTGCACGACTTCCTCCGGTAAAAGCGGACGGGCGCGGTCGTTCCGCTTTGTTGCGGCATTCTTCGCCAGAAAAGGCGGATTAACCCTGTCGTTACTTCAGGATAACGGCGCGGAAACGTCCGGCAAGTGTAATCCGTGGCTTACGCGGCTCGTGTTATCGGACCGTGTAACGCGAGGGTGGTTACTTTCGTCGGGTAGCCAGCAAATAGTTGATAAAACGTCGCTGACGTTATTCCGCGAGAAAGCGTGGTCCAGTTTATAGCTTTGCGTTTAAGCCTTTATTTTAATGCAGCGATTATGTATGCAATAAATGCGATGATAAGCAATTTAATTTTTTTTTTCTTCAAATTACTAAGAATTTTAACGCACGAAGAATTAATTGGAGACGCGTTTGGCGATAACGCACGCTACGAAGCTCATCGCGACGAGGATAATATCGGATGTACATAAGTGCTATTTGGCGTTTCTTCGAAATGTCATGTCGCTCCGAATTCGCCAGCTCAAAGCTGCCGCGAAATTAACGATCGCGATCGAATGACATTTCGTGCACGTTAGAAAAATGTCAAGGGGCCATAAACGGAACCGTAATTGCCAAGGTCGTCGATTGATCAGAGAGTCTGGCGGCATCCGGTCCTTCGACGTGATTACAAACGTACGATCATTAGTAACGCGGACTCATTACGCTTACGAGCGGCAGACGTCGCTCTCATCTCATGAAAAACGAATAATTGCCTGCCGGTTGCAACGTAAAAATACTACGTCATATCCGCCGTAGAGGTTCGAAACGCGGCCACAGTGAGATGAAAAAAAGCGAATGATTTGCGCAAGCGGCTGTCAGAATGAAAATAATTGAGCGAAAGTTATTGCGACATAAAATAAATGTACAGTCTGATTTTTTAAATACAAAGATTAAATTATAAATTTCTCAAAATAATTCAATAAGAATTACTGAATTCATTTTATAATCACATTTAACGCGTTACTTATATTATAGTTTCAGACTGTAAATTAATATTTGATTTTGACAGCCGTAGAATAAAATTTTATTGCGACAACGCGACACAATGCAGTTGGAATGAAACAACGACGCTTTTCTACGCCACTGGTGCAAAGCGTGCACACTCGTTACAAACGCAAGAGGCTTATATACGCCGACACGCGTGTGGTCCCATATCGATATACACGGTGTCTTAAGTTCAAGGCGAGGGGAGACGCGGTACAGATAGTCCGAGAAGCCTAGAGACGCGTGTAGAGCAAATTACATCATATCACGAAGGAGACGAGGTCGATAACAACAACAATACCGCGAAGAGACGACCCGTGGGCTCCGCAGTTGAGCCATGTGACTCCTGGAAGGAACCGGAACCTGCTTCGAATTTCAAAACGCACGACGCGAACGTGACGAACATGGAATTCCGGCGCGGCGGTTTTTATCTCTCGAGGCGAGAGGCGCAGTAACAATCCGGGGAACAGAAAGCAACGGTCTCGTCTTATTGAACGGCTTGTGTTGCCGCTCATTTTCACAGGAACGTGTTTATATTTCAGCGCGAGAATCGCCGTTTAAGACGAATCGTTCGATTTTCTCCTTCGTTGCGGAGGAGAGCGCGTAACTGCCGTGGATTATGGCAGCGGTATAAATAATGATCGCGTGCTGAGTATATTCAGCATATTACTCGACCGTGACGCGATACTCTTCACACTTCAGCACCTCGGTTAGAAGCAGCAGAAACCTAATAAGCGGAAAATATCAATGTCGATATAGAATTTGCATATGCAACGCTTTGCCGATGATAAAACGCGCGATTGATATTTTACATTGTCCTCTGATCTTGAACTCTGAAATGGATATTGCAATTAAATTGAACGTAGTAGGCGGTAAACTTAAGGAGTTGGGATCTAAATTAGATTTTCCTCGGTATTTTCTGCGAACTTTTAGCAGACAGTGTACCCGTAGAGCAGACGCTAGTGTGCCACAATGGTATCGCGCGAGATACGGCGCGCTCCTCCCTCGTTCGGTGTATCTCTTGCGCGTATTGATATCATCGCCGTAACCGAAGCCGCTTCTCCTGGAACTCCGGATAGGGCGAGTTGAGAACCGCTGGCCGATGGAGCGAGCTAACGAACGACATCATTCGTCGGATATGGAGAACCCGAGGTTTCCTTCGAGATCGAAGGTCACACGATTCTCGCCGCGAGTCTGTCTACGCGAACCACCTTTTTCTCCACCCGCCCTGGTGCTCTCCTCCTTTTTTATCGGCCCCAAAATCTCCGCACACCTCCGGGCTATTTCGCCTGCATACGAAGTCATCGCTTAATGATCGCCACGCGGTACATTCTTCCGAAATATCGAGATATCGCGAGCCATCTCCGATGCTCACTTCAGATGGAACGTTTATCCGTGACTGATCGAAAATTGATCCCTTACTCTTTACTCTATTTCGGAACATATGAGTGATGGGAAAGATTCGAAAGAAGAGTCCAAGTGCGAGGAAGACACGGAAATCCATTCGCGTTAAGGCATAAAAGCTCTGAAGATATCTACGGATTTTCCGTAGATTCCAGGACGTATATCACACCTGCTTAACAATAGCACAAATAATCTGTTAATAAATAACGAAATACATATCTAATATCTGCTCTGGGAAATCAAACTGTAGCTTACTCGGGAGAGTTCCGCGTAAATCATATCGCAATCGGAAGCCCGTGCGAATAATCGAAGCGTCATCATCCGTAACCTTAACCCCGCAGCGTCCTTGTTCTCCGCACGCCTGGTAGCCGGTCGCAGCGAGCTCTTTTAGCGCTCTGAGCCTCGCTTTTCTCCAACGCGGTGCATCGTCCGACCTGGCGTTGTAAGCCTCGCCAAGTACGAAACCGGCGGCGACTGCCATACCTGGCCGGTGCCAGCGGTGTGTACCGGACTCGGTCTTTCAGGATTGTAAATAGGCGGCAAGAACCGGGGAAACCAGACGGTGTAGGTAACGTCGCGGACCCCACCTCCACGACATCGCCCCGTCCCTCTCGCCATCTAGTCTCAGCATCTTAGGGCGTACGGTAGTGCAGCGATGCATCTGCAGCTGCACTACTGATATTAAATCGAGCGCCGGTGTTCCCCTACGCGACGGTGGCGAGAGACCGCGGTAACACAATAGCGAATCGGTCGCGCTCGCGGAAAGCGCTCCAGGTGAGCCGCGGGGGAGGCGAAGGGATAGTTCGCATAAGCGCAGAGTCACGATAGATCTCTGCGGGATAGGAGTATACGATGAACGAAAGGGTATACGGCGTGGAGGGGGAAAGGGTCGCGTCGTGCCTCGATAGAGCGCCTGTGTTCGCTTACTTTGACGTGGGGGTAGGATGCCGGATTATCGGCTTTGCGACGAGATCGATTTGCCCTTTGAGACTGAACCCTTCCACGCTTGAGGAGCAGTGAGATGTTTGTTGGTTGGATGAAGTCGGCATTACAGGAAATTATTTGCCATAATAGGGACTGAGTGTAAGGAATAACGGAGCCGCTTAAAATAATTTGACAATTTCTTCGCATTGTATGATACAAAATTTTTGTTTAGTTATTTTATTTATTAGTTTATTTGTTTTTGGTGCATTTTAATTTTTATCGCAGAATAAAATTAGACAATTTTTCGAGGAAACGCCAAGTCGGGTTAATCACCTCACCGGATGAACTTTAACCGCACACGTGCGTAGAATCCTTCGTCTAATCATACGATCTCTGCGATGGCGTATAATTAGCGTAATCACACACTTGACGAAAAGATGTTAATTATTATGATTTAGCACGAGCGACGAATTACATACGCAGGCGTTAAGTTAAACGACATCTCATTCTCGTCATCGGATGTCGGCTATTTCACATCGAATCGATCCCGATGAACGCACGTGCACCGTTCGGATGTACATCGACCGCGTTTTTTCTGATTGCGGAAGGGAAATGCGATGCGATCGCGTGCGAGGATTATAACGGGATTCTTCTAAGTCCGTAGTGGCTGAGCTGATCGATCGAGAATCGAACGGCGATTGGCAAAAAAATGTCGTATTCGTCTCGCGTCATGACGGGACGTCGCGTCGTGTATTGAACGAGCGAATTAATGATTGATAATACTCGTAATTGGCAATCGAGATCGCCGATTAGGCAGAAAGGATTATATCTATTAAAAGAATCTGAGTTAAAGTACATAATAACTTTTCTTTTGCTCGGGTTTTTTAATATTTAATAATTTGGTTTTGATTCAGGTTTGATCATTTTTAATAAAAAAATATATTTAAAAAGAATTCAGGAATGTAGTTTTAAACGCAGTTTTGAATAATGACATTTTACAGATCCATTGAAACGGTCAATTTTTGGACCAAAATTAAATCGCTGCAATTTATATTTCTTCAAATAAAATAGCTTTTATTTGAAAAATGACAGTTTTTCGCGTAAAACTCGTATAAAAGATACCGCCATCGAAAATTGTTTTCAATTGCTACGTTCGAAGTGATTTCCTTTTTTTCTATTCAGAAACGCAATATATCTAAATTTTTTCATGCAAAAAATATAGAGAACTTTTTATTCGCAATTTATTTTTAGATGAAACAAAATTTTTTTAGAAATATGCAAAGTTTTTTAACTTCTGCATCTTTGGATAAACTTGAACAATTACCTTTAATAACGATTGTCAGCGGCATTTAGAAATTCTTCTTCTCGGCACGTTTACGAGATCGGCACGCTAACACACGATCACCCGCGCACGCTGCGACGTCGTGTCGTGTACGAGAACGGGTTATTAACTTACGACCACGAATTTTCAAGCAGCGTATTTGGTGGGGTGTCTACCTGCGGCGATAGCGATGGGCTTCGTGCACGCGCGCCGCGGCGCTCTCCAGTCCGCGAAGAGCGCTCCGACGCGAAGGACGTGGGAAAGATCGATTCGCCGTCGTAGCGCGACTCTTGCTCCATTTCAATCGACAACGGCCGCCGCGAGACCGGCGAGAAACCGGCTTCGGCGATCGCCGCAGACGCGAGCACGTTGAAACTCGTCTTTGAATTGATCAAAAGATCTGCGAGATGCTGACGAGAGATCTATTTGGCACGCGCGATTCTAATTATCGGAGCAACGTGAATGTGTCGTGAATCATTAGTGATCTATCAGGATCAAGAAGCGCGGTCTTTTAAATATAAAACTGTAACCGTGCGCCTCGTGCGGCGAATTAAGGTTTCCGGCGACGAGTTCGAGTTAGGTTTATTTTAATCAGTCAATATCGAACGGTGCGAAATTCCTGGTGAACGTTGTTGAGAAAGATCGCGGATAGCACTCGAGACAACGGTTCCTCGGAGCGCTCGGCCACTCCTCATTCTTCTGCTCGTAAAGGAGACAAGTCGCCTGCACCGGACAACCGGTCGTCGTTGCGATCGATCTCTCGTCACCCCTCAGATCGATGCAAATCTCCGCTGGAGGTCGTCGAACCCGGGATTAACGGCGGCGCGGCGACCTTGAGAGACATCCGAAAATCGAGAGTCCTCGCGGAAGTGTGCGCGCGCGCGCGCGCGCGCCAGGGACGGGATGCGCCATTTTCGAGAACCGATGCAGGGAGGTGAACGATCCTCGGAGCGTTTCGCCGCAGACCGGTAATGGGATACCAGAGGTGACGGCAAGATGAACGGTCACGGCTCCACCAATGAGGTACTCGCATTGCGCACGGTTTCTTTCTCTCTTTCTTCCCGTTGTGTGTCTTGCCGCCTCATTTCTTTTTGTCCCCTCTTCCACACTCCTCTCCACCCGATATGTGCTTTAGATATTTAAATCACGGTGTTCGTTCCGTTCCGTTCCGTTCTTGACTGACGATCTCGAATCGCGGATTAATCCCGCCTCGCTCAAGGTGATCCTCGGGGTTCTTAGCTCCAAAGAGAGAACATCCGCAGCGCTCGTAGATCTTCTTTGATGTTCAGATTCTCGGCGCGTCAGCCTCGATGTTGATCCTTGTACCGATGCGCGATTACAATTGATAAGGAAATACTTGTAATCGCGACGTGCTGCTGTGAAATGAGAACCATGCTATATTGTATTATTGTTAATTACAGAATTTCCAGATCACTTTAATCCACTTCATATTTTAGTTCAATTAAAAATCGGAAAGATTAATTTGCTTTTATCTATTGAATATAATTAACCTTTAAATTAATTTAAATTTTTTATTCAAAGCATCGATTAAGTGACAGAGCGTTATAAATATTAAATTAAGATTTAGAAAATGGTCTTTTTCGGTAGAATAATTGAAAAATTGAATTTTTTCGATGAATAGTAGATTTACATTTACATCGAAATAAGTGAAAAATGTTTCTTTTTCGTTCTCGTGACATACAAATTCTTTTGAGCGTTCACCGTTGGACGTGCAAATGCTCCAGCGATGCAAACGTCTGTTATGTATCAAAATGGCGCTTCTTCCTCCCTCGATTTCTCTGTCTTCTGTCGGCCGCCGCCGTCTTTCCCTTGCTGCCCCTTGCTTTCCCGTGTCGCCCGTCGCGATTTCTTCTTGTTGCGTTCTAAATTCGCCGCGCGCGGCGCGCGTATGTATATAGCTCTAGCGAGGAAGAGAAATTCCTGACGTCTGCTCGGCGGTGGCTGCGATGTACGTTTACGCGACGTTTACGCGGACTGTAAAGACCCCATTTCTGCCGCAACGATTGTTGCTCAACGACGGCTGAAGAGCTGCAAGCAACGGAACAGTTTAGGCTTGAAGTTGTTCAAGTGCTATTGTGTGTTGCGCGATAGGCAATTGCGATCTCACCTGGCGAAATAGCGGCGCGAATAGCGTCTGAAGTTGCGATGAAATTATTTGGATTAATTCAAATCAAATTACGGGGCTTAAGCGGGTGATAAAATTGTGAAATTATGAAATTGGTAGCTGCGAAAAATAAATTCTTTACTTGTTCTTCACGTAAAATTCGAGTTTTAATATTTTACGTGCAGATGTAACGCGTTTTGCTGTAGATAAAGTTTTGCAATTTTATTTACAGATATTTTTGAAACAAATTATTTTGTAATTATTCTGGCTATTTTTTTCCACTATCTGTAATTGATATAAGTATCAAGCGTGTGTCGCAAGATATCCTTGTGTCGCGAAATTTAGCATAAATGGTGCAATTTAACCGGCATTATCATGCCCGGAGGAAAACATTGATAACGTACAATCTCGATTTGCTTGTTTATATTTTAAATCCACAAACATGATAAACGTGGCGTAATATACCGCCGTTGTCTCCGGCATGAAACCGCAGCGATCTTGATACCTTTGGAACAATCTCGGAGCAAAGCGTACGTCAAATGAGAATCTCGTGCGTGACTGCTATCGTGTAAATCACGAACACTCATTTTACATCGTACACTCTGCGAGACCAGAGTACATAGCGTTGCAAAGCTGAGCATAATTTTTACGCTCGCGACTCGCGATTCCAGGGAGGTCATGTTTGAATGGGAGGCGGCAGGGGAGAGCGATAAGGCCCACGCTTGATTAGATAACGGACCGTGACAGGTACGGCACTGTTTGCGCGTTGAAGAGTGCCGTTTTTGCATGTGGCAGTCAACGCGCTGGTTTTTTTTTATCGAACCTAACTATGTTACACTCCGCAATTTTAACTTTGCTCGACAACCGGGAGATGAAAAAAAGAAGAAGCGCAAGATCGAAACGTGAGGATTCTGGTTGCGGTTCCCTTTCGTATCGAAGCCGGGCAATTTTCATCTGCCGAACACGCATTGTGCGCGAGCCAGATTGATCCTCAATAAACTGTCTCTGGCGACGAGCCAGCCACAAAGATAAAAGGGAAATGGACTCTTTTTTTCGTGCACGCAATGGCAGAATTGAAAGGCGGCATTGGCTGCCATACATTATCTTCGCATGCAAATAAATCGATAGCTCTGCTTCCGTTGCTGACCGGATATCTCACAGGTCTTATCTTAGGTAACGAAGAAGATTATGTTTGATTAACGTTTAAAGCGTATTAGTTCTTAATGGTTTGTTTTACGTCACGCAAAACCTTTGTCTAACGTTAAAGTTTAATCTTACAATAGTAGCTATAAAACGACCTTTTAGCTTGTGTAAAACCGAATAAAAAAATCTCAAGTTCTAAAAGCACATAAAAATTTAATTTTTTAATATTTTGTGTAATATTTACGAAACTCCTGCTATTTTATTAGCATAAGTAAATAACGCAGCACGAAGGCATTGAGAGCCTCTGCATTAAAGCGTTGAGTCTTCTTATTTCTATTATAAATGGCAATTTGTTTCAATAAACAGTATGAGCATCAAGTGATAGTCAGCCTTGGGCTGTCAAGATGCGTGTGAACATCCAATGAAGACTGACATAGATCCTTGAAGATGTTACGCCTAATTTTTGAATGAAGGATTGGCGATTTTTAATAAACTAAAACAAACAAAAATTGATACGAAAATCGTGTGTTTGAAAGCTAGACTACTTACAAAATAAGCAGGTAACAAGAAATTTAAAACAAAATTCAAACAAAAAATAAAATTTTAATTAGAAGGACGAAAGAAAAGTACATCTTTTAAACTCTAATTAAAAGTTGCTAATTGTCTACAAGTACGATTATAGCACCAGTAATTTAATTTCTTTATTATTAATTGAAAAGGATAAAAAAAATTCGTTGAGCAAGAAGAACATTGATGAATAGATGATAATTTCGCCGATGTCTAAACAAATGGTACGCAAGTTGCCGAACGAGATCATGGGAAGCGCTAATAATTTTTCATCGGCAATACTCGATGAACAGATGAGGCGGAAAAAGGTGGGCCTGGACGAGTATTATGGTGACAGGAACATCCACGGTGCCATAAATCCTCCGGTAATTGTGGTCAATTAATTAGCATGCAAATGAGGCGAAGCGCAAATCATCAGGAATGGAGGCGGATCCATTCATCGGAGGGCGATTCTCGAACGTCCTCCTTTATCCAGCGCGAACTTTTCACTCGCCGCTCGCGTCTTCGTCCGCTCAATTGACCGCGGCGGATCACGGGGTCTTTTTCTTTGGCAAAAAAGTTTGAAGAATGCGCGAGACGTCAAGGTCGACCGTTGAAATTCACAAACACGCCGAAATAGTCTTTCCGAGAATTTCGTCGCGTATCTCGAATAGGCACGTGTACCACGGATTAAATGCTCACCAGCATACGAAAGATGTATGGGCTGCTGTATATATTTTAATGAGAATCCTTGATGATGCATTGATGCTAATCAACGGGAAAAATTGTTACCTAAAAAAAAAAGCTATAATTAATTTTTAATTAGTACTATGTTGGCCATTATTTTCTTAATATTCTTACACAACCTCTCAATTTTAATATTAACCTGAGCAAGCATTTTTATAACTCATAAAAGATTGCAAGATTTTATTCAATTTAAGATTTTATTCGATATAAATAAATTCAGGGCAATTATATAGAGCAAAAAGATAATTGTTTCACAAGTAATAAATAAGTATTAGCCTTTCCTAAGCTTGATTAAAATGTACCCGTGTTCCATTGATATATACACGCCACAATTAATTATAGTGTTGCAAGTGTACGCTGCAAGGCTAATTGTAACAGGATGGCCTGCGAGGGAATAAAGAGCGGCTGTAGAACATACAGTTACAGCACACTTAACATGTGTACCGTATTCGCATCGTTCTGCCGCCACTGTTATTTACGCCAGCGAAGAAATGGAATATTGAATGAAGTCAAGCGTGCCCGACAGATTATGCCACGACACAATGTCGTGAATTAAACACGCGAATGCAAACGGGCCGCTGCCGGCGCCAGAGTGATTTCGAAAAACCAGTTTTACGACCTCTAATAATCGCTTCCCTCGCTGAAAGGACCCTCTCGCCGAATTTAGTGTCCGCGTCATCGTGATCTTTTCGCCGGCGGCGTGACGTAAGCGGTCGTCCCAAATTCCTGGGCGTTTGCCGCCGCAGGACTTTGCGGCCGCTGCGGAAAGGACGGAGTTTCGCGAACAGGACTTCCCCGGGTTACACACCGTAATGCGCGAAAGTCGGATGCCCGAGCGAGGAAATGGGAAACGCGCCGGGAAAGTCGGGCGCGCCCGTCAGCCAACTGCAAAAAGGAAAAAAAAAAAAAAAAAACAGACACGCGAGAGGAAAGTGGAAAAGCGGAAAAGAGTAGCCGATTTCCTTTAACTCGGCTACATTCGTACATTGGTTTCAAATTACGAAGTGGCGAAAAACTTTTTGTTGCTACTTATAAGACGAGACTTACGATAAACATTTATACTTCGTTAAATTGTTTTTCTTTTTTCAATATTTGAATACATATATAATGAATGTGTGTAGCCATTGTAGGAGATACGCAAATATGATCATTTACTGATTAGCAAGAAGTATGTGTTTGCAATCGATTCAAGGTAATTCCAAAAACATATATTTGAGTTGCGAATATTCCGGAACACGATAGAAATGGCCGGAAGACAAATCTCCATCCGCGCACGAAGCATAACGATTATTCGCAGTTCAAGTAGAGAAATGATGTGCGCGGCAGTAAAGTCTCTCCGGGTTTCATCTGAATTCTCAAACAGCGTGGTGTCTACAGTTTCCGTGAATGAAATCGGAAAGCAGCAGACCTGCTGGTGGTTTTTGTCGAGTTAATCTCGGATTACCAGTGATATTTTACGATTTTTTCCCCTTTTTCTCTCTTTTTTTTTTTCCTCTTATTGGAATCGTCCGTGCGTTGTTCGCTCATAAGGAGGTCATAAACAACTTGCATAAAATTGATTCGCCACGCTTGGCGATAGCGAGGTGTTTCGTTTCAAAAAACCGGACTGCGGAATTTCGAGATTCGCGGCGCAGTAAAATCGCTGAAAAGGGAGATAATTACGATCGTTGAATAAATTATAATGAAGACGGCGCGGAGTGGGCGTATCTGGCGATTTCGGCGCTTCCCCGGCGTTTTAAGGCCTCATTCCCGCGGTTCCAGCCGGTTTCATAATTGTAATGTCACCGACAAGCATTAACCTGTCCATTTTGATAATGTTGTCTTTGTTAATTTGACAGTTTGCGATGAGCAAATACGCAGTCGGGCAGGAGGTCAGGCCGGTTGGAATTAATGATCCTTGATGACAACTGATCGTTAAGCTTGTTACTTTTTAAGCAACTCGCTTTAAACGTATCAGTATTGTTCACCGAGAAAAATAACTTCTACAACTGAAAAACGACTAAGCACTTTTATCCGCTACAAAATCTATAAAACTTTTCTACAAATTTTTTATCCATATTAGATTGAATTTATTAAGAGAAGGAAAACTTTTGCGCGTTAAAAATTATTTCTTTCTAATAGCCGTTAAATTTCGATCACACCAGTATTGTATTATTTGAATTACCGAGTATCGCATCGAACCAGCCAGTCCTAAAAGTCCTTTTATTGCAAGGATTTATGATCCTCATCATTTAAATGTGTTTGCAATCTGATTTTATATGCACGAATATTGTGGTGCTTCGCTCCAATAAGCTTGATATCCATCATTAATCAGGCGCCGCGGCGTACAAAGAGTCGAAATGTCGTAAATATGTAAATACGCAGCATGTAAAAGGGAATCTTTTCAGCGGGCGAAGACGCGGGCACGCACACGCGTAAAGCGCGTCGGTACTCGTCGTACATATTGTGGGTTTGTGGGTTACACGCTGGACGGACGCAATTATTCGGCGCGCACGACGAGCCATGCTAATGAATATTGATGTGCCGCGCCGGTACGCTTCGCTCGAGGTCAATGCATTAGCATTATTAACACTCGGGGCATCGCGTCGCGCGGCCCGGCACGACGAAAGAGAAAATACGCTCGTGATTTCGTAGTATACCTTTGTCGTTCGCGTCAAACACGTGGCTAATCTAATTCGTTCTTTTTTCACTTTCTACATATTTCTCGACCGCTCCCTGCTGTTGCTACTTTTGAATAATCCTTCCCGATAGCTTTTAGAATTGAGTGGAAGGGATTGGAAAGACGACTGATATACTACTTCCAAAAGCGAGTACTTAGTCCTTAATTTAGCAGACTTTTTTCCATTCTAATGAGTTCTACAATTGTGCTGTTAGATCGTGGAAGAACGGGTGCTCGGATAGCGTGCTGAATCACGAGAAACCCTCAGTGTCGGCCATTCTCGCATTTTATTGATCACCTTTAAGCAGTACTTTGGAGCTTTTTGTTTCGAACCCGTAGTTAACTTTTCTGTAGAGACGTTTGCCGGTCGTTAAACGATTAAGCGAGGAGAAACGTCCGGTAAGAGCTTTTCCTGAATCGCTTTGGGAGCTTTGCCGATAACTTTAGTTCGAAACGGCTTCTCACGTTTTTCTTTCCCGAGACGAGAAGTTCTTTGGCGGACTCCGACAAACGCGTGATTTTGTCGTAAAGTCACGGTTGCGTGAATTATATGCAATTTGTAATGGAAAATGCGATTGTTGATTTAAATAACTTTTGTATTTGCATAATATTTCTTTATATTTATTTGTTTTCGTAATTTTTAAATTTATTTTTCAAATCGATTGACTGTAGTCTAAGAATCGTAATTTTGAAACAAAATTTGAACTTTTAAATCATAATTCTACGCTATTTATTATATAGACCGTTCTTTCTATTGATATATCTTTCACGACACACAGTCCAGTTCTTGAGAAAAATGAACTTGAACTACTGTGTTATCGGTTTTTTTTCTGTCCTCTACAAATTACCGCCATTGTCATAAAGATTGAACTTCGGAACTGATCTCGTCTGAAATTTATCGCGAGATTTTTTTATTAAATAGCACTTATTTTTACGAAGAGGAGGGTTAAATAAAAATATGTTGTCGCCGACAACAGCCAATAATTACTTTATGACAAATATCGATGCAAAGGATGTTGCGAAAAAAATAGAAGTGCCGTGTGAATAAATCAGGCGGCTGGACCGCCTTGACTCGCCCCTACAAAGTACTATTTGCCGACCACGAAATTTGACAGCGGACTGACAGTGCCGCTCCCCAATGCCCGTCGGACAGTCTAATCGCATTAAATTGTTTTGTAATCTGTCTGCTGGTCGCCTACCCATGTCCTGACGCTGTTCAATGCTACGAATGGAATCTCGAAAATAATTTTGTCCTAAAATATTCCGCGGTCATATTCTTCCTGGCTTACTTTCGCGAATTCGTCCGTAAAAGATAAACTTGGATGACTGATTTATGCGATTGCATAATTGTAGAAAAACTCCGATAGTTCTCGAAAACAGAAAGCTTGGGAAAGGTTTTCGCGCAAATTGCCGGCGAAGGGATCAAACGGGACGAATGTAGAAGTTTCGTTGTTTTTACCCGCGGAGATTTCATTTGCGATAAATATGCGTGGTAACGTTACACCGACCTGTCTCACCTCGAGCTACACGCAGGCTGTTATTTAAAAGATCTTAACAAATGGCTAGTCAGGCCGGGCCTCCTTATTATCCATGACTCCTCGGAGCGCCATAGGACGCTAATTGCGAACTTTCATTACGAGTCACGCTCGGCTCGACGGACGCAATGCTGATCGCGATAGGCTTCCGCGAGATTCTACGAGGTGCGAGCGAGAGCCCGGGTAGGAAAAAGAGAAGAGAAAGGAGCGCACAGAGGGTGATAGGTAGCGCCATATGCTCATAAATATTAAGATACCACTCTGCCTAAGCTGATACAGAGGTATTTATTATGTGTCAGTCGGAGTACATATATAATGTAATTGTTGTATTAACCAGAAGTGGTAATGACATTTGCCGGCGTTCGTAAATAGAATCTAAGCGATAGTCGGAGATAAAAGAGAAATTATCACTTGCAATGTCACTTCTCCGCTGAAAGCTCAGTGTTATTTTGTTATATTGTAGTCTTGAAAAAATAGAGTGTCAGCTCGCATCGATTGTGAAAGTCGTGCAAGCATTATCTGCATAACTGTAGTGAAATCTCTCGTTCGACTTGTCATAATTTTTATCACCAACAGGATTACAATTATTCGTATTAGACGCGATAAGAAATTGCAATTTTCATTTATATAACGGAACACTTTAACGATGCATTTTGCTAGTCGCAAAAATAGTGACAACGTCCGTTCAGCGACGTCGTTTGTCTTTATCTCAACCCCATTTTCAACCCCGGAAGAGAATACACTCGCTTCGTCATCGTTGATCGTACAGCTGCGTCGATAATCGTCAATGATCGATCATTCGCGGCCCGCGTGGTATCGGATGCATGCACGTATCGATTAGAGCTGCGATTCACGCCTTGCACGCTCGGTGCGTAGGCGATCCGCCTCGGATCGGCCGCCGATGCACGCGCGATGCACACCGCCGAGCGTGCATCGGCGTGTACGTGTGTTCGTGACTCACGGTAGGCATCCTCGCCCGACAAACCGGTAACCAGCGCGGCCGTTACACCGCGAACACCGCGGCCACTTTGTCCCCGGCGTGTCTCGGTCTCGCCTCGCGCCGCTCTTAAAGTCGCGTTTACAAGTGTCGGCGGGCGCGAGGATTCACGCCGTCTGTCACGCTTGTACGTCCGCGAGCGGAACGGATGGATTTAGGAGAGAAAGAGGGAACTTCCAAGGTCGGCGGAGATTGCGTGTGCTTGTGTGTACTCTTTCGCCGCTTCGTGATAGATTGCGTAGACTTCGTGACTGAGGGGGTGAAAACTGCGCATTTCACACCCCGAGGGTACACATATTGTTATGAATTTAGTTTGCGATATATTTTGTGGGCGACGGAGCAAGGATTTATGCCGGATATATGACGAAGATAAACGCGGTTATGGAAAATTGAACGTTTTCGTGATATAACGGTTCTCTTGATATCTTTGAAAATGCATTAATCAACTTTTTTAAATACACAAATACATCAATCAAATTCAATCATAATTATTAAAACTAAATTATATTTTTACGCAATTCCGTTTGGAAGATTTGTCGTTGCGACAGTCGTTATTAGCTTCATAAATTGCAAAATTAATATAAAATGTCGATTGTTATAAGAAATAATTGTGATTACATTTGATATAAATTAAGTAGTAACGGATAGTGCAGTGATCAGATGTCGATTTTTTGCAAATCCTCGCAAAGCGATGCTAAATACCTCGTATTTCACACATCCTTTTCCCATAAATTTTTTACTTTTCACGACTGATATTAATTACGAACGTTTAAGAAATCTGATGAACTACTAAAGAGTTAAACATACATATCTTAACTTTCGCTCATATATCACTTATTGACGTACAGCGGCTTGATATACGTCCACCGTTGGTTCGCAGAAACATTTTGCCATTCATCAGCAATCGTCCACTCTCTCAGTTAATTCGTTAATGTCAGACTGCGGAATTATTATAACGCAGAAATTACGCGCGCCCTCATGAAATTCCGCGAATGCGTCGTCGTTTGCGCCGGCCTCTTTCGTCGACAACCCGTCTGCTAAATTAACGACATATTCCAAGTATTACTGAGTCGCTCCTTCGAACCGCAGGGGGTTAAATACGACTTTAACACTCGGTGGAGCTTGTCCCTTTTTGAGCAAATATTACCGTTTGTCCGACGTCAATGAGTTACGATCGGCGATAAATAGAAACGCAGTAATGCAATGCAAAATTTGCGGTTGCTTCTTCGTTCGGCACTTTGCCTTCCTGCACGTGCGTGCTTCGAGCTCAAATGCTCAAATACAATAACGATGTAAATTATGAAACCAAATTGTACCATAATACATGCATAATTACTAACTAAGTGTACAGCTTTCCACAAAAGCTATTGAAGTGATTTTGCATAATCATAGGCTATTGTATGTAATTACCAGACTCTTCGCTTTAACAACTGTTTACTACAACTACAGTATACACTGTTGAAGAAAGCTTGAAATTAAAGCATATCGATCAATCCGATTAAGGGCAGAAGATTTCCGAGAAAGTTGCAAAAGAAGATTTTAATCTCTTTCATCAAAAAATAATTACCGAGATATTTTTATTGCATCTAAATTAGTATTTTTTAATAAGTAAAGTAATATTCAGTTCGTAATTCATTAAAAAGATGCACGAAATAAGAAAAATCGACGTAATGGGTGCATCATTAACTCACTCTTAATTAACAGCTCGAAACTTGCTCTGCTCGCTATCCAGTAAAACTACTAAGATTCCGCGCTTGAGCAGCATCGCGACTGCGATATAAAGTTGCGTACAAAGTTTCTGCGATTTCGAGAAAATTACCGGGCGATAGCCATTTGTTCTGTCGCTCAGTCGCGCAGGTATTTAACACCAAGCGGAAGAGAAAGTTACACGGCGCTCTTTGTCCTTTTTCTGCGCCGTTGAATCTTTTTCGTCTTCCAGCCGCGACATCTTATCGCGCTTGAATCACCGGTCGGCGGGATGAAGGCGTGAAGAAAAGAGATGTGCGTGGGCGCGCACTCTCCTGTCCACCTTGCGTTGCCGAAGAAGTCATCAACCGCTCCGTTCGGGATTTTACGGTCGCTGGGCGTAAGCCGGTATTTAACGCTAGTAAATCAAGCGACGGCTGTTCGAACGCCGCGGACTTTTACGACGGCTAATGATCGACACCGCGCGCCGCGCTCGCGCCCGATGCCGCGGCGTCGGCTCGCGCGCGCGTAATTACAGGCGAGATATTTGCATATATTAGGCCGGCGTGTGCGTGTGTTGTGTACAATTAAGCCGTGTGTAGTCCGGTTAAGCGTCGGCTCACCTGAATCAATGCCGCGATGGGAAATACTTCTCGTTATTATCGTTCATTCGCTGCAATTAGATCGCCGGAGATTTCTCGCGTGTATGCGCACACGCGATTCATCACGTGTGCGAGGGGAAATGATGGAAGTTACACGCGGACTGTTTCAAAACTTGCATACCTCAAGTCGGACATAGCGGCAAATTATGTGCTGAACTTTTAATTACTTTTACGGCCAACTTGGAATTTTCTCTGTCGGCAAATATTTTTTACCGGGAGCGCGAGATTCCTCAAAACTGTGTGTCTGTTTAATTGCAGCTTAAGTAAAATTTATCTCGGGTGATATATTGCAATATAAGTACCGTGGTGACTACAGTTATCTAATACGCGTCTGAGATTTTATTACGGGATATATTTTTGCGCGTGTAGTCGCATAAATAATTTCGCAAGGGCGACGATAGCCGTAAAAGAACGGGCGTATTTTCAGGAAAATTATTAATTGTCGCGCGTTCCGGCGTAATGATCCGCGACTAAAGGCGAGAAATTTTGTGTGGTGGTACGAGAATCTTCGGTTCGTCCCGCCAATTAAGAAGAGACACGATACCAGGCGCAAGTTCCTGCAAGGTAACGATGCTCGTTTACCGCGGGAGTGCGCGGTTTCCCAGCAACGCGCGCGCGCGGCGATTCCTCCACTTTCGTTTTCACCTTTCTCGGCCAGTTATGCTAATTTCATCCCTTCGTTGCTCCTCGATAATATTAGATCATTAAATCGGCATCGTTCGTACACTCTGTAGTCGGGGATGAGAAACGGCGAGTGGAAGCGCGTTTGGCATGCAAATATCTCAGGCTCTTACTCGCGTCGTGTTAAGTGATTTTTAAATAACACGCGATACCCACCACTCGCGGAACGCAGCTCAGACATTATTGGTCAATATCCGGTGTGGTTTCTCCGCGCGAAAAAATATCCCACGCGATTCCAGTGTGTACTTTGGGAGAAAACTCTCGTGCAATTTCTGATACGAGCTTCATTCCTTTCCGAATAGAAACAATATGAAAGTATAATACACGCTGGATATTTTCCAAAAAGGAAATGTGTAACGATAGTACGCTTTTTTGATTGGTCCATCGACCACGTCCTCGCCGTGATCTCGGCGACCTTGAAGCTACCACAACATCGGCGAATAACCTCACCTGGCCTCATCCTTCCGTCTTTCCTCGCCGCCCCTCGTCCGCCTACCAATCTCATCCTTCGTCGGATCCGATCTTAAGCATCTTTCACACCAAAACTATTTACTAAAAATTCTGACATGTTTTTTTTTTTTCGATATGGCATTTTGAATAATGTAAGTTATTAGAATTTAAATTATTAAAATTAAAATAAGGTTTGATAATTCTCTAATTTATTTTAATAATTCTGATAACAAAATTTATTTATGCGATGTTAAACATACACACCGCAATATATAATAAGCTAATAATATTGAAATAATTGACTTCTAACGAACCAATCTTTTGATAGAACATCTTTGGCAATTGACTCGGTACTCGAACAATTTCTTGGCCATCAAATGTAATTGAAAGCTTTCTTCTGGTCCTCTCGATACGCCGCATGTATATTCAAGCACTCGAATGTTGGAACAAAGTGCTCTCGCATCGAGAAGTGTTTTAGAACGGTGATGAAAAGCGGAGTGGGTTGAAGTGCGGCATACGTGTTTCGTAATTTACACAGTAGTCGAATAGCGTTAATACAAGACATTTTGTGCTCTTAAGCAGTCCGGTGGTTTCTTCTTTTTTTTTTGTCATCTTTAATGCACATGTACACTTTAAATGTTGTCTTATATTTCTCAGTAACTACCATAAGTGCTTCGAACCCATGCATCAAAACAGTCGCTGCATTCCATTGCCAATATTGCTCAATTACCCTGCAATCAGACTAATTTCATATCGATTTAATCGAAAATAGATTACACAATCATACGGCTAAGAAAGATCGCAACGTCTTATTATTCCGCGCCGAAGTGGGTCGTCTAACAATCGATTACAGTAAATCATTTAAACACGTTCTCAGACTTCTCGGAAATTGTAACGAAACGATTCCCAATGGAATATGTGTGCTCGCCGCACAGTACACACACGCGTATATGGGTCAGTCAGGCGGCCAACATTGGCGTAAACTCCCCTTATCGATCGACGTCTTATCGAGAGTAAACACGGAAATACTTCGTAGTACTACGAAGATAAGGGACCGCCAACACAGTCAGACGTCCATTCATCCTACGTCGACGTCTGTTCTAATTAGCCGTGGTCGGCGATTCAAGCGGGAGACGGCTTATCATTTCGCTTTTAGGTCGATCGGATGTTGTGCAGTCGCTGTTTTGCAACCGTGCCCCTCCGCAGGACTCGTAAAGCGAGTCGAAATCCAGTTGAGACCTCTCTTCCACGGGTTGATAGAAACTCTTCTCTTCATCGGCGAGAACGCGATTGATTTTTCAACATTCGGTTTGTCCCTCTTCCCTTTTAAAGGAACTTCTTGATCGCGCTCTTCTATGTGTATAACTTCAAATAGGAAAAGTAGAAAGACTGTCGTGATATCGTTAAGTTAGAGAGAGAGAGAGAGATATCCACTTTCTATTTAATAAAACTCGTGTCCCCAACGGAGTTTCGAAAGAGCGAGGCATCGAGGAATTTTGAGAAGAAATTTCATGAAAACTTGTTGCTCCTTCTACTCTTCGTACAACTTTTGATACACTTTGTATACACTACTGGGAATGGAATTCTGTAGAACTTCTTCTCTGCATGCGCATCTCGGGGCCATCGAGTTTGTTAAATTTCTAACACATCCATTTCCGGCGCATAATATGCGCCACTGTATGCCATACCCTTTTCAGGGTGTTCGGCAAAGTATTTTCAGGGGGTTCAGCAAAGTTGACTACATTCCTCAATATTTTATGCGAACATCGTCATCAGCGACTATCTCAAGTATTTATGCTAAGGGAAACCAGCTGTCATTTGTTCACGCGTATTTGTGTAGCTCACGTGGGGGGCCGCGACAGAGCTATTCACTCGCTGAAAAATATTCTGGTAGCCACAGCAGTAACTGGAAGTAATAATTTCTACGGCGACTTCGCGACATTCTGCATTTTTTTTTTTTTTTCTTTCTTTTCTTCTTCTCCGCGTACGCATACATTGAGTGGCCGGTAGGCCGGTATCGTGGGGGAAGGAATGCAAACACGACAGAATTGTGTGCGCATTGCTTATGTACCCACGTGGGTGGCTGGCCAACCGGCTGGACCGATCGGTGAGAGAGAGTGCTGCTTCAAGTGCCTACTGTACTTGACTCTACGAACTTGTAACCCCTCCAGTTTATCTTTCTGCGGACTTTCGAGATGTCGAACTGAACAAACGTCTTGGATGACCGACGAAACACATCACGAATATGAATCGGCTAAAAGTTATTTAATAAATAGCGGGATTTGGAATTTTCTACGATAATAATAACACACGTACGTCTGTTAAAATATATTGCAGTTATTAGGAAATTTTCCAGGAATTTATTCCCCGGAAATGCAGTTAGAAATAAGAAAGAAAAATAATTATCGAGTGCAATAATTTAGTGGAGAGATAACATTTTTTATTTGAGATTTACTACTTTTGCTAATCGAAAGATTGAATTTAAGTATTAAAAATTTTTTTATACTTCTAATTTAAATTAAAATTGCGCGTTTTATTAGAACGTTATCAGTAGAAAATACAAAAGCGACTTACGGTAACTTTGCGTAACGTAACGCGACAGGACGCAGATTATTTGCCGGACGATTGCGTGACACCATCGTTGTATTCACACCGCTGATAGCGAGCAGCTCGACGGAGCTATTAAAACGTGAGCCATAATAACACTCGGCTTCGCACGCACCTTCGGCTCCATGTGGCGGCGATAACGTTCATGAAAATGTTGCTGCTCGACTTTATGATGCGCGATAGCGACTTAACAACCGGGACGATACGTTGAGAAAGATACCGCGATCTATCGCGGAATTCGCGCTTTTTCGTCCTACTTTTACAACTCGACATATTGTCAGACGATGTGAAAAAAAAAAAAAAATAGTAAAGCATTTTAATTCTTAATGTTTGAGCATCATAAACAAGATCTATAAGCTTATGATCTTCGATAAATTAAGTTCACATAATTCTTCTTGCGTAATATCGGTGATTAATTCTTTTTCACGACATATAATTGAAATTTAAATAGATAACGTATATCCGACATCTTGGAACAAAATTCCCGATTAATTAAAGCGCCTGCCCGGCGCGCGGGTTAAAAGCGACGCGACTCAAATGCAATCAGCAATTGCAGCGGGCCGATGCGACCTCGCCTCGCGGCGTGCATCTTAATTACTTTCGCAAATACACGCCGCCGATCCGGGAGACAAATTGCATTCCTCCGCGGGGTCGATCGGCGTGCAATTATGCGACGTCTCATAACTCAGATCTTCTTCCTCCTCGTGGCTCTATTGTGTCCGCGGCTCTATCGCCCGTCCTTGCACCGACCGACACCGACACGCTGTCGTCGATCCGGCTCCTCGAATCTTCCCGGTTCGCACACGGAGACGCCTCGCAAATCTCGCTTCGTGCAAACGACCTCGCATTACCGGTGCGACCGCGTAGGACGCGCATTGCTCCTTTTCCGCGTGGGGATACCCTGCGAACTTTTTTAACGTGCAGAACGCGACGCGACGTGGGCGCCGTGCCCACGTTCTCCAACGTTCATTCTCTCCGCCGTTCTCCAGGGTTCTTCGACGCTTTCCGGCCCTCTTCAACTCGCTCCGCGTCGACAGATCGTTGAGATCCTGACGGAAGTGTCGGTTGTTTTAAGCCCTCGCACCACGGATTTTTCCTCTACATTATTTTTGCGAACTACATGTGATATCTAAGAAAGCGCTGTGCGCTGTATATGTTAAAGACGTTTCGACGTATCGTTCAATCTCTCATGCTTGAGCTGACATAGTTTATTAGTTTCGCAATGCATGCTATCTTTATTAATTATGCATACTTTTGCGATATGAAATCAAGTTCGTAATCGCCAATTACTCATGTCGTGTATTTTGGTCCAAAGTTTAATCTGACTAATCAGGTGACGAGGTGCATTCCGCCGCGATGAGTTATTTAATTCAGTTTTTATGTCCCCAAACATTAGACATGGTTAGATACTGTTTGTTTCCGCTTGAAGGAACTGATCAAGGTGGATAAACGCGCGATAATAAGTCACGCTAATCGCGTCAATATTACGTAAATCCTAATCTTATCTGATAAAACATATTCAGCGATCTGCTGTCATTACCGTTACAAACGAAGGTTCAACAAGGCACAATAGCCGCTGCCAGGCAGCTCCATTTGCCGTAATGGACTCGTTGTTCAGCTCCGCACGTGATGCTCATATGTATGAAGCCGGTGCGCGAGATTAGCCGCACCGATAAGCGGATTAATTAAACCCCGAATTGCGCCGGAATGCGCGCTCCGGTTCTAATTAACTCGGCCCGTTTAAGATTGCGATCGCACGGGGTCACCTGCGTTCCCTTTGCGACGCGTAATACTTCTTCGACTATTATCTCCGCCGGTGTCACCCGTTGTCACCTCGACGTGCGGCGAATCGCACGTCCGATTCATTACGTAAGCGCAGCAGGCCTATATTGAAGTGATAAATGCGACGTCGCACTTTGTGGTTCCGTCAGTTCTTTCTAGCTAGAAACTCGTTAACTGCGTTTCTATGTTTTGTCATGCAAAACTGCTTTCAGAGCTTGTTCCAAGCTTTGTGAATTTAAATATCTTAAATATCTCGAAATAAAAATAATAATACATGATGAAATTCGGATTATATAGATCGCATATTAAATAGATAAATGAAAAATTTTAAGATATCTTTATATTAAAGTAAGAAAGCTTAAACGGATACTTTCAGAGACATATCTACGCCGTAACGAATGAAGATTGACATTTAAGTATAAAATTATGTCAATTATTTCTGATCGCAGATTTTAATCTTAATGAGATATAACTTTATTTGAATTCATAAACTTAGAAGATATTAAAATATTGTGATTATTTGGTGGGAAATGAAGGAACGCTTTTGCTGTTGCCGCCGTTGTAATTTGTTTCGGTACAACGACGAACGTTTTTATTAGCGCAAACACAGACGCGCGGCCTTCGTCACTGTAGTAAACTTCGCGACGGCTATATAGTCTCGCGACCCAGAATTAAACGTTATGAAAATGACACTTGTGAATAATAATTATTATCATAATTAGATCTTGATATATCTTTAGCAGCGCTGAAAATAATATAGATTTAAGCTTAATCTCATTATGAAATAAATTATTGGGACAAATCCAGCAGACTTTCCCAACTATTTTTATAACCATTAATTAATAAATTAAATAGTCTTCCAAAAGTTTTTAAAGGTTTTATTATTTTTTTTTTTTTTATTGGAAATATATTAATTTGGCAGATATTTTTGCAGTATCGTAAATTGCACTCCTCAAAGAATTATTATTTAACTGGCCACAAGCCAGTTTGTTCGCTTGCGTGTCCACGCTCGACTTCTCTCTGCACAGCGGAGGAAAATTAATCGAATAAGATCTATAATCATCATTCCGGATGTGTTCAATGAATCATAGGATGGTGACTGCAGGCGATAGTTATTTATAAAATTATATAGTAATTTTGGAGCAAAATTAGAGATAATTTTTTAGATAAAGAAAAATGTACTTTTTTGAAAATTCTCATTAAACGACAAAAGAGAAATTACTTCAGAATATTTATAATAATATTCGTATTTCTAAAAACAAAATAACTAAAAATTTCGGCTTTACATTTGCATCATCGACATAAAAGTCATTTTATTCCTCAAAAGGAATATGTCCGCTGTCCTACAGATAAATTTACACTAACCGATTACCACCGATCAATCACTCTATTTACACCATTCGCATGGCTTGCGAATAGCGGAGAATATCCGAAATTGCGAAAAAGCTCGATACTCCTCTTTCAATACTCTCAATATGACATCGCTATTGCGCGGCAGCTTTTTACCACCCTTGAGGCGGGAAATAGGAAACCTTCTGCGCTCGATCGTCATCGACAGTTTTGCGCATTGATTACGCAAGTACGGTTCGCGTCGTTGCGGCTGCAGCAGAGATCTCTGTTGCAGCTCTGCTGCTGCCGTCCCCACTCTCGCTTACGTACGACGTCGATGCTGAAGACGAAGAGCACGCCGAAGTCCTCCACGGCGAACGGCACATGCGACGCACGTCTCTCCCGGTGAACGCGGATCGTGAGTGCGCGACTCATTGTATACACCCGAGAGCGGCCAGTCGACGTACGTACACACGTGTGAGCGCACGTATGAGAAGCATACGCGAGCGCGCGTGAGAAACACACGAATCGTTTTTACGCGCGTTGCTTCGCTTCGGGGGGGAATAGGGAGATTTAACAAGTTCCAAAAGGATACTAGGATCCGTCCGCAAGATCCGCAAAGCAATTTGCATTTTTGCGTTACACCGCGCGAAACTACGCTTTGTCGACACTACATTTTTAGAGAAAGTTAATGAGCTGATTTGTGTTTGGATAAATTGTGAAATTAAATGCTTCGCAGTATGTGTTATGTGTGGTTGATGTGTATATAAGTGTGAGTTGCACAAGGATTTCTTCTATTATCGAATCAACTGACATTTTTTAGGCTAAAGATTTGGAAATAGCACTAAAACTTTCCATTTCGCAATTATTGAATTTTAATATTATTGCATAATTAAAACAAGACTGTCGCGTCGGACATTATACAGAAATATCTCGATAATTATTGCTCGATAAAATGTAGAATGCTCGATTAATAATTATTTAATCAAAATGAATAGAAAGATTATGAGAAGAATAAAATTTACATTTACAAAGAGATCTCGATAATTACTGTTCCGTTCGGTGGTCATCTACTTCATTTCATAATCCACTTTGCATATCGATTTCTAAATTGACATTCGAACCCATGCATGTACATATGATACACGGGATAAAGTTCAGAAACTCAGTGAGACGTGTCAAGCTTTTTATGAATGATATTATCGGATCATCCTTGTACACATGTCTTTGATAAATATTGCACATTAATATCTTGTGCCAAAAAAAAAAAAAAAAAAACGCCAGATGTATGTTCAGTTACATGTATTATGACGCAAAGTGCAGAGAACAATATAAGTATGCAAATGTTTGCGTAGCTGTTGTACGCCAGATAAGTTGCCTGATACGGTTGAAGTTGCAAAACCAATATAAAAAAATGTGATCCGATTATATCTGACTGGTTATCGCCCGATAGAATTATGCACTCAGCCATACCTTGATGCTGATGCGTAGCGGACGCGTGGGCGATGATCTTGAATCACTGTTGAGAAACGTTGTTATGAGGAGGTTATTAGTCCGTGAAGCTTGTGCTCTGCATTTCAAAGTTTAATTATAGGCAGCGGAGAATTATTTAATATTGTACGAAATGCTGGCTTTTTTAACATTTAATATTCGAGTTTAAAAAATTCAAGCAGCGATAACAAATATTATTAGCATTTTACGTAATACGTTTTCAGGTAGAAACAACATCGGAGATTTTATAAAAGCCGAACAATATCTTTATCATATTTTTGTAATTACCCGTTTAATTGTTTAAAAAGGGTCAAGTGCGTAAAATTCTCATTTCTATCTATTTTAGATCTCTGAAAAGTTTGCTTTGCTATAACGGTATCTGACGTAAAGGGAAAGTATAGAGGCTTCTTTATGCGTGCCTGCTTTCCGCGTGATCATTCTCACGTGTTTCAGCGACACGTAGCGTAAGTTGGTAGCTGCGCGTGAGAGCGATTATTGTTTCCTTATCTTACGTCATAGACGACTCTACCTGCAGCATAATGGAGATAATAATAATAATGATGATGCAACCATAATTAAAAAATGTTTTTGTCATCGAAATCACGTATGATAAATAGTTTGGAGAACTAAATATTTTAAATACATGTCGCCGTGTACTATGTTCATCTGACCTTTCTGGACCACTAGAGTCGTCAATTGACCTTTTCGTAACCAATGTCCCGGTGAAACGTAATACTGCTGGGACAATAACGACCCATATACTACGTCGAACGGGATGTATACGTGTGTCGTAAAACATAAACGTTACATTATTCAATGATTTTACGGTGATAAATTATTAACTGATAATAATTCCACCTCTGAAATTAATCTAACAATGGAAATGATTAAGATTTATAGTGAAAAAATGAAGCATTTCAATTTCTTCTATTTATTATGACGAGAGAATGCAGTCAGCTTCATTCTGTTTTTTTTTTATGAACGCGCACAGTTCCGTGAAATGCGCGGTAATAATTTTGCTGCGCGTTGTCGCATTTTATAATAGATATCGGCGATAATCTCGTTGCATAAAACCGCTGTAGCACTTTGTCCCGTCATGTCGCGTCGTGTCCCGCGATAGAATCGGCACCCTCATTTAAATGTGGCAACACGATATTTTGCTCTCTCGCGAACTGTCATGTCGCGCGCGTCGTCCCGTCGCAACAGTTGAAATTCTCCGGTTTATTGTTGGCCCCGATAACGCCGCGCATAGATGCATGAAATGTTCGTAAAGGACCGACGGCGAACCGTGAGAAACAGTACCGGCGATGTAGTATCCTTCGGCCGATGTGCTCGCGAAACGTGCGCGCGGCCCGATCGCTTAAAGAGGAGACTTCGTAGCACGAGCACGAAGCGGAGCAGACATGTAACCTGAATTTCTTTTGTGAACAAACGGCGACAGCGGCAACGGTCGCGCGCACAGCTGGGTTCAGAGCCGATGTGGACCGCTGAGGTTTTGCTCGTCGCTCGTAATCCCTCACCGGGGTTCGTTTGCTCGGGAAATGGAAGATTCCCACTCGCAATTTTCGGTCTAACAAAGAGCGATACACCGGTTTTATCTTTGTTAGACGGTGTCAAAAAGTGACCAGTCTCTTCGTTTGATACTGGACTTATTTTTGCTATTTACGGTCTTTTCGAATTAAACTTTTGACTGTAAAAATAAACGCTTTAATATATTTCTTGTGATTAGCGAAATAAAAGTTGTGATCGATGTGCAAGTTTTTATTTGTGCAATTTTAATGAAAATAAGCTTTCATTTTTGCAAACATCCATCTTGCTTTTAAATAACGATTAACTTTTTTAATTCTAGTTATCCATAAAATAGTTCCGTTTTCACCCATTGTTTTTCCAATGTTACGTAGAAATAAAATTTTTCCCTCGGTTATTTGCGTTCAAATATTTCTCCGGTGCATACCAGCTGGAAGAATCCGGGATTACAATGCATTTTGTCAGTGAAAAAAAGCGAGTGTTTCGTTGTTAAATCTGGGTTGTACAAATGTCGAGGTTTCGCTGCCAGTATAATCTCGATCTTGCGCGCGAGGTCGTTTATCCTCCCCGAAGCGATGCTGCGGAAGAGAGAAAACGTCCAGCTTTGCTCTCTGCCTCTTTCCTCCTTCTCCTTCTCCTCCTCCTCCTCTTCCTCCTCTTCTTCCTCCTCCTCCTCCTCCTTCTCCTCCTCCTCCTTTTCCTCCTCCTCCTCCGCCGCCCCTCTCTCTCTCTTTCATGATCTATCACGCCTGTAGGTACGTGTTTTAAAGGGTACTGTCGTCGGACGTTTGAACGTCGGCAACAGAAAGCCTTCGGCTCGCTCTCTCGACATATTAGAGGCCACTCCGAGACTCGCTTCCCTCGATTGTCCAACAAACTGAGACCGGTGACAGATAAATGCGGAGGTCGTGTCATCTCGCAGAAGATGTCCGCGCCTTCGGTGACGGCGACGGGTCTTAGATATTAGCCAGATAGGTCGCTTGAATAGCTTCGCGGGAGGTGTTTACGTCAGGGTAAACATATCGCCGGTTATTACAGCGGTGTGCTCGCGCGCGATGTTCCAGCGGGCGAGACGGGGAATTAGAAAAGATTATCTCGCCGCGCTGCCTTCGAACGGCTAGAAGTGACATATTTTTGAGTGCATTGTGCGCACAGTGTCATTTGCGCGGCGCGAAAGATAGGCGAATGGCTGTTTTAACGCGCTGAACACGAGTGATAATCTCTCCAGTCGTTCGAGTCCAATGTTATAGCTGTGCTGCTCCGCTTTGTAATAATAAAGAGTAATGTAAACGAAATTGTGGAACGCGCAATAACCGTTACAAACGCGAGCGGAACGCCGTCGTTTGGTCGCGAATATTCCCGCGGGATGCGCTAACTTCTACTATTATTATTACCAGCGTAAATCACAACTCGCATTTGTCTATGCGCGGTAGTGCGCAGTGGGGGAACATTTATTAGCCCCCCTCCCCCTCCGACGATCGGGGGGGTCGCTGGAAACCCGCGGAACTTGTCGACTGAACATTTTCGCATTAACATTAGCCCGCGAGATTAATGGCATGCGGAAATCCTCCGCGCGGCACGTTGAAAAGAAACCGAGAGATCGTAATCGGCTGGATCGAGGACCGTCGTGAGAACATCGCCGCACTCCGCTGTTCTGTCACCGAGAAACCGTACACATTTTATGCGTCCGATATATCGATATCGCTGCAGCGATATTCGAAGTTCAGTATCCGCTTGGAACACGATACGCCGTGAACGGAAGTGCCGCTTGGAGAGAAAGAGTAATGAACCCTTGATAATTCGGCATGGACGTGGCGAGTTACGTTTCGAGGATAAAGATACAAGTACAAAAATGGCGGTTTTCTTGCGGACTTAAGTGCACAGACTCGTAAAACCGTTATTGTACGGCGAAAGTGATTTTTCCACCCGCACTTTTGCACTTTAACTTTCCTCCAAAATTTATGATTAATAATTCTTTTATAATAAATTTGGCGCAATAAATAAATTTTACTTTTAGTGAAGAAAGCTATTTTAAAACATAGCTTTATTGAAATCGCACGAACCTTTTACTGAGGGAAAAATGTTGTGTTGCCTGTAAAAGAATCGCGAAGGGATATAAATAGTATTCGAGATCCCTTTTATTTCGAGAGGGAAATATTTTAAATGTCAGCATGCGCTGCGAGCAAACACGTGAGACGAATTGATGTCGCTTTCAAAGTTCCTGAAAGAATTCCGCGGTTTATCGACGAGGTCACGCGAATTCGAGGCGTGGATTTGTATGCTGAAGTCGGGACGCGCGAGGAAAATATCGCCAGATTTGCCGAATGGACCAATAAATTTCCATACTGAATATTATCGCACAAAGAATATTATTATCAATCTTTGAATGCATAATCAGGAATCAGTAATTATCGAGATATATCATACACGCTCGAAATATTTCATTGAGAATACCCGTTCTATATATTTTCCATTGAATAAATTATTCAATAAATAATTAATAAATACAACAATGTCCGCTTCCAATTATATCTAAGATTACAAAAATAATAATAATATACTTATTAATCGTATATTATTATTTAATCAAGTAATAGAAATTGTCAATTCTTAATTTTTAAAATATCAGCAAAGGTTCAAGTAAAGAATCGGAAGCAACGTATCGTGTGACAGTGCGATTCCGTACGAGTTGTTCCGGATGTGTGTTCCAATCGAGTGGAGGTTGAACAGCGGCGATGAATGATGGACCGACGTGACCGGCTGCGACTGCGGCGTTTCCGAGGACGAAGAGTGCAGAACCGGCCGCGCGCCATCGCGGCCATTATCGCGCGACCTTTTCTCGTGTTTTGTTGCACGTCATCGCGACTATTTATGTGTCTAAGAACATCCGACGTCTTTCGAGAGCATCCGCAGAAACGCGAGAGAAGAGGCCCGGCTCATGACATTTGAAGAAGCGAAAGGAAACAAGACCTTCACGTCCTTCTCGTCCTTTCCCTCTCGATTCTTCTTCTTGTTTCGTCTCTTCCGCGCAGTGTCGAGATAAAGAGACGTCGGGGAAGTTCGACGCGAGGAATGCCCGCGGGATGAAGGCCAAGATATCTCGGAAAGAACTGGACGACCTCTTCGACGAGGTACGCGGTAAGATCGCTCGATAGGAGATGCGCCGCGGCATCGAACCCGAAGGGAACTTTAATTCGGCGCGCGTTTGCCGCGCGCGCAGCCGCTTCTCGACGCGCCGCGACGATTTTTGCGATCGTACGATTAATCCTCGCGCGCTCGGTATCGTCGCTCGAAGACACGCGGTCCGATTGGCATGCCAACACCTCGTCGGCACGTCAAGCGCGTTCAATTTTAACGACGCGGGAATAACGAATACGTCATGATGTACATAGCTCTCGAGGGAGAAAAAACTAGCTTCTTCTGAATATGATAAATGTTTTATACACCTTGTTCTTGTACTTGGATTTTTTAATTCTTCAAATTAGTACAAAAAATATTCTTATTTAATAATACTGATTAAAAAATTATTTAGAATTTGACATCAAACGACATTTTATGAAAATTTTTCAAATCAATGACGGCGTTTTTTTTTTCCGACGCGCATAATTTAAAAAGTTCGACTCGTGACACAAAATACCAGAACGAGATGAGTTTGCTTAACAGCGCACCTTAAATCACAGCGAAATTCCGAGAACTCCCGGCGTGCCCGCAAAACCTCGGTTAGAAGCGCGGCGTGTCGTCTCGGTTGTCGAGTAACGTTGCACGTTGTGCCCGATATATATCGCCGCGAAGCTCAGCCGTGCGGGCTCATTTCCACGCTCCGATGGACACTCGATCCTGAAAAATTTCGCGAAGCGTTTAATCCACAAGAGAGCGACGTCGCACGCAAACGAAATGACGTCGCTGCTCGTGGCGGCATTGCTACGGCTACAACCCTCCCGCGGATAAGAAGGAACAAAAAAAAAAGCGGAACTGCATCGCAACGTACCCGTTGCATTACCGCGATGCAATCAATTTCCGCCGCGTGCTCGAGTCGACCGCGCGTGTTCGCGCGAGGATTACATGTTAGATAACGGTCGATCTTATCGAGGAATCGCGGTAGGCTATACACTTCAACAGAGAGGAGAGAAAAGGGGATGACTGGTTGATAACGAAGGACTTTTTTTCCAGCGATAAACTGTCAACTAATATTTTTTTATAGCAAAAAAAGGACTCGTCAAAAATATTTCTTTGTTCAAAATGAAACTTTAATTAAGGGACTTTAAATGCGGATTATAAAAGCAGGTGCAGCTTGAAAGAGCTCGATTAGTAAATAAGTTTAAACGAATCCACAATATAAACAGTTAAATTTTCGCCGTGTCACGGTACGAACTGTACGCTTCATTACAAACAACAGTGTCGAGAGAGTTTCGTTTCGCAAACGTTATGCTTTATCCGCTATAAATCGCGATTTAACTGAAGCGCTATTTAAACCGCGCCTTTGTTTACGATGAAAACGATCGCACCCCGCACGCGTTCCGCTGTACCGGTATCCGGTAGTCGACCTCCGCATAGATCGCGCGGATTGCCACGGACGTATCTGACGATCTCGATCGTGCCGGATCACTCTCGGCGCAGCATCATGAAAGACGGAGGCTAAATCACAGCGGCCCGTTAGTTTCGATCGCGAACGTTTATGTGAGTTTGTACGATCGGCGTAGCGCGCACACACACACACGAATGCGTTCTCACTCGATCTCTCACACATCATGAACATCGAGATTTCAGCTGAATGAAATGTACATAATATATTACATTGCGTGATGATGAATTCATATCACTCAATATTCTACATATATAAATAAATCGCACACGTATTATAATATTAATTATCGCGCATAGTATATAATATTCATTGTTTAATTATTACAAGTTCTTAATCGCAATGAATAATGTTATACCATTAACTGCATTGTGCCATGTAAAAATTGCGCGTTTTTGAAATGCTAAGAGAGAAAAAAAATATCCGCCGTATATGTAACTGTATAAAATAGCGATTGTTTTAGCAATCCATTTCGCGAGTGTCACTTTGACCGACACGCGCGCGGATGTAATACCGCGCGATACGCGCGCGCGCGCGCGCGGCACACACGAGGCTTCCGAAAAATGCATCCTTTAATCGCGGCATTGCAATCTTGCGGGAGATTACACGGCGCGACGTGAGATATTATTATATACAATGTGGCCGCGATTGCGAGGCGAATGCCGTGGCGGATGTAAATTAGCCTCATTCCTCGTGAAATTAATTCCGAGGCCGTGGCAGTCGAGCGCGCCGATTTGACACGGGTGAAAAATTTTAGATTGACTCCCCATAATACGTTTGCGTTCGAACACGGGGCCCCCGCGCGATTTCGAGTCTTAAAAAGGCCGGCGTCGGACGAAAGCCCAACGATCGGCAGGCCGCCTTCGGAACACGCTTGCTCCGAGTGATTCCGCTTATACGGCCTTTATTGCACACTCCCCCGACGCTAATTGCTATTACAGCGAGGCGTTGCATAAGCGCAATTATCGCATCCACGAACGGCGCCGTTCTTGGAGGATTGCACACGCGCACGCGATCTTTCGGCCGTGGGGTCTATGAACTCCTACACTAGCCGCTAGTTTGTCATCTTGACAGTCGCCACGAAACTATTAATTACGCCGAATGCGCATTATGATTAAACGCCTGACACACATATTTTTCAATCATTTATTCAAATTAAATGATAAGCGTTGCGGAAAAATTAAATGTGCTGTTACGCGTGACGTAAAAAAAAAAGAAGAAATAAATTAATGTATATTTTTAGCCCTTATTATCGGCTTCTAACTGTTAGCATTTAATTGAACTTCTACGCTAAGCCTTCATTTATAGTTACTCGTAACCTAACGCTTTTAGCTCCGGCTGATATTACTTGTAGGATGATGTGAAACTAGATAGCTACTACTAACGGTATTTCAGGTTGATGTAAAATTTAGTAAGAAGCGCAGCCTTATTGACGGCTATAGCCGTCGTAGATCGGCTCGCTGTTCTAATAGACTTGTCGGATCAACGGAGCGGAGCGACAGATCTCGATACGATTGTCTAGAGGCAAATATCCGAGACTAATCGAACTGTGTCATCGGATGATGTGACGTATGTACAGGCATAAGCAATCTGTACAATCCAGTTCTTCAAGGATGCGAGTGTTCAGTAGCGCGTCCGCGACGCGTATTAATTGTCACACGATGACACGCTGTAATACACGCCATGTAATATGCGTGTTTACGCGCAAAGAACTCGTCGTACTTTCACTTTGACGGGACGGAACGAAAGCGTGATGAATATGTCTTGTATAAAAAGTTGTTTAATTATTTTTTTCAATACTCAAGAACCGCCTGTGTATGTATATAAAAAAAAATATGTTTTAATTTTTGTTATTATATAAAATGATTGCAGCGTTCTTAATTTGACGTAAAGTGACTGGCATGTGTTCCTAATTACATTCAGAAAACGTCTCGACTACTGACATGATTAACAAGAAATTGTGCGCTTTTTGTTTCAGGGCGCGCGGTTCCGAGACACCTCGCAGCAAATCCATAAACAATGGCAAGCCGATCCGGCGAGAGCATTTCCGACCGTCGGCAGCGTCGCTGCAAGCTCGCCCTCCCCCGCGTCGGGCGAGCTCTCCACGCCAAATTCCACGCCCAGCCCTAGCCCTAGTCCGACTAATCAGCAAGTCACGGTGAGTACCTATTGTTAATCAAGTCCAGTCGCAATACGTGAGCGCCCAGATCCCGTCCGGAATCTGGACTCGAGATCCCATGCGGAGGATAACGAGAAATCATTTTTTCCAACGCGGCCGTCGTGCAAAACGTTAAACTATAAGTTGCGCAGCGGGACCGAAATCGGTGATACTTTCCTCAACAGACCAATAAAATTTTATCTCGCTTGTACATGAAAGGCGACGAAAGCGCCGATATATCCTTTTTGCGGTGCAAATCCTGTGCAAGCGTAGCCGCCGCGTAAGTGCAGCGCGTTCTGAAACTCTCCGGAGTGTATCAACCGCCATTCAAGATTTCATCGTCCATATAGGTCAGAGATTGAACCACCAGCTGAGCTTTTCGTAGAACTCGATATACACGCGAGCGGAGACATGTGCATGCATTCAATATTGCAAGCGATTTCGACCGGGCGATAATGCGCGACAACTGCATCTGGAATATTTTTGAATACAAATTCGCGTTTTCGATAAGGAAACTATTTCCGAACGCTTTGGCACAGCGAATTTCCCACACGCCTCCCTCGCGAGATTTTCTTTCGGCGGTATTTGCAATTTAGAAATTTATTTATTTCGCAATTCTACGAATTTTCACGGTTTGCATATCGAAAACTACTACACATTGACGAATAAAAACTGCATTTCTGTTTCAATATTAGCCAACATTACCGAGAAAGCTTTCGATACCATTCTCATGAAACGACGAAAGCAAAGTTCGGCGAATATTTGCTCTTTTCGTATATTGCGCATCACTTCTACGTCACTACGGTAGTGTTTGCGTCACTACATGGGATATGTAAACGTGCCGGGGCGCATACAGGCTTACGCGTAGCATTGTCCCCGCGAGACTATCGGTATGCTACCTATACATGCAATTGCACCGGTCGAGCAGTTGAGAGGGTGGTCACCCCTCGGCGTCAGTGCCATTGTCCCCGCGCCGTGTCGCGCTGCGGGGTCTGATTCTGGGTCAGCGTGGCTTAATGAGAAACTATCGGGCTTACATATACGCGGCCACCGCGGCGTACTTGTTATGCAAAACTCGCAACACAAATTGAATTCCTCCCGGCGACGCGAATTTGTCTTTTATGGAATTAACTGCCGCCCGTCGCGTCGACGAGAGAATGTTTGACGTGACGTTTGGGGGATTAAGGTCGTCCTATCCGCGCGGTTGGCAGATGAAGATCTCTTCCTGGCCGCGCCGTTGGGAGAAGCGGGCCGAGACAGCGAATACGTAATTGCGAAATTAGCGTCGGCGTTTGTTACGGTGAAACGGGATTAGAATTTATTTCCGGAGCACCCTGATTTCTGTCTTTCTGAGGCTCCAGAGACTTTACGTTTGTCTTGTTTATTAAAGGATAAAGAAGGAGATAAAGAAAGAACGGGAAGTGAAGAATGAAAATATATAAATGGCAATTACGGACTTTTAAAAGTTCACAATGACTGCTATTATTTATAAACGTGGCGCGTCACACGTGTCATTTAAGAAAGATTTTATTTAATGAGATTCGGAGAACATTTATCTAAAGTGCGATAAAAACAAGTATATTCGCGTATCTTTTGTTCGGTACAATATTGCAAATCAGATAAATCGCAAATAATGCGTTCTGCAAACTTACCGCAATACATTAACGTTGCAAGTGCGGTGATATCGCACGCGTGTTTACACCGTCGTAATGCTCGGAGACACAACACGTCGCGGAAAAATAATAAAACGCCCGGCAGTCGAACGATAAATTAGAATTCCAAGATCTCGTTTTCACAGATTTTATCTCGTTGAATAAAGTCGCTGCGTTAACATCGCGCACATTTGTGTCGCAATACTTCACGCTAATCTTGTTTTTACCCGATTTTGTCGGCGAGTTTATCCTTGGCGAAAGGTTATGATACATCATCCAAATTGATACGGTGACATCAACGATCTGTATATTACTCAGAAACTCGCGATGACACCTTTTTTACATCGCTGACCTAATTAGGTAATTATGATCACGCACTATCGCGGTCAGCAGACTTTAAGCGGATATGATGTATTATGATATATCACATATCTGATGAAAACAGCTAATGTAGATGGAAGTAGTAATAATTGTGCGAAAATAGTTTTTTTTATAAAAATTGAGATAACAAAAGAATCCAAGAATAAGATAAAGACTCTTAAAAACTTTTAATTAAAATAATAAGAAATTTTCTCGCAAATTGAACTAACATTTATATCAAAGTTTCGTTTATCATCATTATTTATCTTTTAAAAATGCTGCATGCGATCGACTTTTGCAGCGGAAATCAAATTATCGAGCGCAACTTAATTATGCGTGCGATTGCAGTTTGACATCGTTAACATATTAGCATCGATTAAAGGCGGGCATCGATATCAGTGGCTTCTCCGAGAAATTTCTCATTTACGTAATAGAAACCCGAGACGAAAAAAATATTTGTTGTTCGTCGTTTATTTTAATGGATGACTGAACAGAGCAATCTCAGCAATTTCTTACTGTTAATGATTTGCGGTATCGTGAAACGAGACATACGTAATCATTAATAATAGTGATTTTTGTTGAAATTTAAAGGTTATGAAAAGTAAAAACACATAAATTCAGGCGCAAAGATAGAGACAGTTGACGCTAATGAATATATAATGCTAATGAAAACATAATATCCACGTATAATTATACAAAAATAGACCGAGTATGAATATAATTGGACAAAGATTATGCGATAACGCAATACTTTTTCGTAGACTGAAGTCGCAGAACGTAAGACCGCAGCCGCTGTTATTGTTGCTAATTGATGTCGCCATATTATTACGTCAAACGGATATGCGCTTTTTACATGTAGGCAACTCCAATTAACGATGCTGCTTATTGCTACATTGAATTAGTTAAACATTGTAAATACAATCCGTCATTAACATCGCACTCCGTTATACAGTTCGAGTTTTTTTTATTTGTCAAAACTTTTTTTAATTTTTCCTTCAAATCGGAATCGAAACCGCGAAACACGGCCGGTTCATTGTTTTAAAAACAGTAGTATTTTTTCAGCCGTATTCAGTCCGTAGTTATCTCGAGCCGTGCTTAACAGCACATCGAAGCTCTATCTACGCGCTGCACCGCGTCGAAACGCGCGAGTGCATTATCGCGCGGCTACTATAAATAGTGTTGCCATATATACCGTGTACATAATTTACCAGATGTCATAATCACGGGCGCGGTGCGCGTAACGATTACACCGAGAGTGACTGATAGCACGAGAATCGCTTCTCACTGAAAACCAGAGACCAGACTTCTAGAACCAGATTACCCGGCGATATGCAAAGAGAGGAGTCACTAACCCGCTCGCAAATAAGCTGCCTTAGGTAAGGTCTGGTATCGGTCGGCCGTTGTAGGGCTTTCACGACGACGATTGGAACGACGACGACGACGACGACGACGGTGTCGTATATATGCCGTATCGTGATTAATCCGCGACTCTTTTTATCGACGCGGAGAAACTCGCCGCAAGTTAATTAGCTCCGCCGGAGCTCCCGCGGCGCGGATCGAGAAACTGCGCGAGTACATCTTTCGATAATTAACGTCTCAATCGGCGGATCCCATTACTAACGCCGAATAAGCCACACCGTGTTCGTACCGCAACGTTCGATGTAACTACGCGATGTAACGCCGCGATAACTACGGCGAGAGCTGGTACTGCGCTCGTAAAAGTCACTACCCCGCTAGAATAATGGAACGACGTTTTAACACGACCGGCTGGCCGGCGCGCTCGCGACGGGCGCCAATTTTTACTGCCGGATATTTGAATTCGCCGTATTGTGAATTATGTCTTCCAGCACTACCGGAAGCCATATTTCGCGTCGCAAATGCAAGCGCAATAATAACATTTTCACGGATGCGAAATTGCACAAAATTAGTATTTAATTTTTTATACGCGAAGATTGAAAATGCCATTATTGAATTGAAGCACGTAATACAGAAATATATATCAAATTTGTTTTATTCATATTTCTACTCGTTATTGCGTAATACATAAATAAAATAAAATATCGAGAAAATTAAAGTATCGGAGAAATATTTCAACGCAACCGATAGTCTCCGACGATGCGAATATTAAATTGCGGTGATTAATCTCTCCTCTTGCATAGCCCGACGCTAATTTTCCATCCGCTTTAACTAAACTTCCATTAAGGGCGCTCCCTCCCTTCATCTTTGTTCCCTGTGGCACGCAAAACTCCACCGAAAAGGTTTAAGGTTAAGAGGGTCGTTCATTAAAAAAAAAAAAAAAAAATGAAGAGGTGTAGCGGATCCTTGAGAATCTTGCAGCTGCCAGTCATCATTGGCGCAAGAAATGCTGTACGCGTGTTTCACGTCTAACCGTTTCGACGAAAGGTCGGGAAATAGGATCGGAGGTCGTTAGACCGTTGACAGGATACAACGCAGTCTATAATGACACAGCTGGATATGCTCGTTATCCTGTGCATTTTCTACGACTTTTTGCTACTCGCAATTTTACCGAGACACGCCAATTTTTACGCTTTGCGCGAAGAAATATTTTGCGCGTGGCACTTATTACGTTTTAAATATTCATGTTTGTCTGCTACACCAATTTGCATATCAGACAACAAAGCGTACATCACGGCGTGTTTTCTATATAACACTCTTTGTTTTTGCACAAAACAAAAGTTTATTTTTGCGAGTAACACCAAAATTGTTCTTAAACGTTTACATATTATCTCTAATTTTTGCAAAATGTGAAAAAATATCTCACAATGAAAAACTGTGCAGGTGATACTTTGTTGTTTTTTTTCCACGCGAAATTTTATTTAGTTTTTAAATTTGCAAAAGTCTGCGACTATTGTTTCTGTATTTAATAGCATCAATATATCGACACATGTAAATCTCGATAAAACCGATGTAATTTTATCGTCACTTAAGCGCATTCACACATACATACACACTCAGAGGTGTGCTTTTGTTCTGTTATCAGCATACCTTTCAGAACTTTCGGGAGAACCCTTTCCAGCGTAATTTAATTTTACGTAGGAAATTATAATGACGTAAACTTCCGCTGGAATTATAATAGAGCTTTGTTACACGATTTATTTCGAATTACGAATTTTAGCCGATATTTCTACAATGTTACACAAACTTACGCTCTAAATACGTATAAGCATTTGTTATTGCGAATCGCTAAGCAATATTACGCTCGATTCGTATTCCGATAACGGTTGTGGATATAAACATTGAATCATCGTTTGTTATAACAGATGTGTGTTTTATCGACACTTCGAAATTACACGAGGTATATAATTCGATTAATTATTGCACGCTTACAATTTCGTAGCGACTGCAATACAATTTTGTTAATGCTTTTAACTTTTTGCAAAATGATAATAGCAGTAAGCCAATTATTGTTTAACGTGAAATGGGAAAAGAATTGAAATCGCACCGTACTTCCGTTCAATGTTTCGCTACATTTGCATATGGAATCCATCCGTATGAAAATCGACCTTGCGAATCGTTGCTGAAGTGACTCTTAGCGAACTTGAAACTACCACCGCGATGTTTTCCAAACTCCCGTGTTTTCCTTTCGAAAGAGTGCAGTACCAACCGACGACATGCGTCCCAAACATATGCCACACATGCGTAAACGCTGCCGATTTATTTACGGTAGCTGGGATTTGTAGCATGTTTCTGGATTCGATCTCCGACAGGACAAATGCACTTTTGCTGCAGGCACCAGACGCTATCTGGTTGGCGCGTGCCACGCATCGAAAGCATGATTTCTGGTTAAATTTGGACATGCGTCAAAGCTCTAAAGCGATCTCGGAATACATCAGATAAAATTGCGAACGTTATTATGAGACTGCATATTATTTTCCCTCATTATACCGCATTAATTAATATTAATGCACGATAATTCTAATCAATAGTATGTTATTAATACGTTCTCCGACAGTTTGAAATCCTCTTCCGCGTACAAACATATGAGTCAATTTCTGAATGCCAAGTTTGGTAACATATGCTGAAAACCCAGTAGGAATCTTAATGCACCTCATCAGTCATGACAAATTAGGGCTGAACTCGGCTGACATGCCAGATGCATCAGTGGCAGCGAATGTGTTAAACAGATTTATTAGCCGAGCGAATAAATCTATTAAATCCCGAGGTAAAAGGTTGTGAATTCTTCGCGGGGCACCTAAACCGGAAGCGCGAAACGGGTTTCCTTTTTTCCAGACCACCCCGGAAGATAAAAGTAAAAAGCAGTCGTCGAGAGTGTGGAGCACTCTCGGCGACACATCGCAGGCCGCATAATGCATAAAAGCGATTTATTCTAGAAGCCCACTCGGCTTTCATAGTTTCCAGCAACCGTGTCAGTTTACGCGAGCAGGAGAGAGAGAGAGAGAGAGAGGCGGAGTGTTCCTCCGAGTTCCGCGCCGTTTATCAGAGTTTGCATTTTTCCGTACGTTGGCAGCGGGAGCCCATCCTTTCGCCTAGACGATTTGTCATTGCTCTACATCGCGCCTCTGTATATACGCACAACTTCAGACCGTCTAATCTCTCACATTCTTTCACGATTTCTTCCTCTTTGTCCAACAGCAAATCGTGGCCCATGGCAATTTTGAACGCCACTTTTATAAATCCATAAGAATGTAGAGTAATTGTAGTCTATTGAAGAAAATTCCAGGGATAAAAGAATCCTTTCGCGAAGTAAAATGCTTAATCGTCGTGACGTCATCGTTTTTCATTGTCGAAAGCTTTTCATTGTTACGAAGGATTGGTGAAATTATTAATAATGTCATGATTTAATTCAATATCTTATAATTATTACATTGCACTTCGCATTCTTGAGAGTAGCATTTATAGCACTTCTTCGAAAATTATCTCTGTTTTAAATTTCAATAATTGTTTTTACACCTCATTAAACAACTTTTGTTATAACTATAAAAATTTCTAAATACATCTCGCCTATCGGCAATTGCCATCTCCATTTCTCCAATTTCCCGAACTTCACCTCCGTTCATCCATTCTCGCCTCGTCTTCTACCGATCGCCCGGTATCCTGGTAGCGATTCGACGCGCCGAAGGGGTGGCTGGCGTGCCGCTCTAAGTGCATCGAAATTTATGAACTGTCTTGCTGCAGCCGGTCCGCCAAGGAGTCTTCGACGCCGCTGAAGGATTAATGCTCCGCTTCTCGTCGGGATTTTATGTCGGAAGCATGAAAAATGTTCCACCCGCTTTGCTCGCCAGCAATACCATCACCGTCGTACTCGCCCCCGCATTAGCGCTTCGCGCTTTCCGCGAGTGCCCTGCCAGTGCACTCTAAAAGCGGCGACCTTCGCTGCGAGAGAACGGCTTTAATTGGTTTCGCGAACGATGCGTGAACGCGCGCACCAACACGCGCGCGCAGCGAAATTGCTTTCTCGCTTGCATTTGCATCCCGAAATTCGATGCGATTTCTCACTCAACGTGACGGCGTTGGATTTAAATTCGCGCGGGTTGCCGCCGCACGACAGACACGGACAAGTGTGCACGCGTAAGCTGCGCTTGGGATAAATTGTTGGCTAATTAGCGATTAAAGAGTCGACAACGAGACTAATGACTCTTTCTCTCTCATCGTCACGCTAAGGTGCTCGCGTGATCTCGGCATGTTAGCGCCACTGAAAAATCATACGAGAGCGAATTTTGCAAAAATGTTAATTTTGAAAATTTTTCTCTTGAAATATCTATCTTCTTTAATTTTATTGTTAATGAAAGAATAATGCTTACATATTATAATAAATTTTATTTTATTGTATATGCAATACGGTAAAATTTTTAATTGCATGGAGAAAGTTTGGCAACTGCTGTTGTGTGCGATTTATTTCCTTACAAAATACACGATTACTTTGTCAAAGATAATGAAACGTACTCGTTAAAAAGTCTCGCCTACGCATTGATTACCAGTCGTGTATCTGAAAACGGAGAAAAGGGAGAAATAAGAATTTATCATGCCAAAGTCGCCCACCAACCATGTAAAAAATGATGCCGCGGACCGCCCACCGGGACGATCTATCGATCGCGAATCTCCGTTGTAATGAAAAGACGCCCTGGATGGCTCTTCGAAGTTCCTTGTTCGAAGATCGTCGATCTTCATTGCTGCCACAACGCCGCAAAAGGATCCTCTTATACAAAGCCTTATTCGTATAATGTCTTTCACATATCATTATTGAATTATACAGGCGGAAATTTGCAAGCCTTAATTCAGTAGTAGAATATATTTTTACATACTTTTCAAGTAAATCATTAATTAAAAATATTTTCAATTGAGACATAAAAATTATATTATAATAAACTTTTTTTGGTAAAAATAATAAACGAAATGTCAGAAACAGATGAGATTTCTTGAAAAATAAAAGCCATTAAGATATTACTAGGCTACGGTTGAAATTGAGTTCTATTAATATGGCATGTGAAATAGCTCGGAACTATCGATCGTTGTTATTGTTTTAACGTCGGCGGTTTCTGTTTTCTGTACCTGTGCAGAAATCATTGCTAATTTTAGGCGATGAAACGTAAGACTTGTATTTAGCACGATGCCTTCCAGCGTGTCGAACAGCACAGCTACATCTTCAACTTTGAAGAAATAAACAGAAATGAAAAAAAGCTGTGTCAATTGAAATTAAATATTTGCTCGCGTTGCTTGTCGCACAATTTAGCACAATATTATTAAAATGACGAAAAACTTATTTTCTTAAGGGAATTCTAAAGTCTCTTTGTAATTATGCCTGTGCATTCTTACCTCGCGCATTCTTATTAAAGTATTTCGCAACAATCGGCTGGAATGATTAAACCCCTCCGTTCGGGATCATTAATCTCGCGTTATCGTGAATCAAATAATAATTGACGATGGCAGTGTACAGTCGGCGATGAAAGTAAGCCTGACGTATTTTCGTAAATTAAAGAGGAAGACCATTGATCAATTGCACCCAATCAGAATGCGATCGCGGATCAAGGACGACGATGGGACGACGGGATCGGGAGAGCACGCGGATCGAGACAAATGATCCGTCTCGCGAACCGGTTTAGACGGTAAAAGTGACGGAGCGTCTCGGATCAAAACTATATTGATAATCGATCGAGATACAGCGGGGAATAATAATTTGAAGCTGCCGCCTATACTCGTAAAATAAATCCGTTACGCGTCGCAGCTTGGCCGGAATAAGATCGATCGGTTCTCCGATGCGCCATTGTTGAATGTAATGAAATTTAATTTAATAAACACTACTATGAATAGCTCGTAAATGAAACGGGGAGTCCGAGCCGTGAATCTTAATGAGATTGCACCGTAATGGACTACGATAACAAATTAATTAGTTTCTTATCTCCTTTCCATTTAGAATTTATATTAAATTACTTGTAAAAAAAGCGAGAACACGTAGTTTTTGTACACCTATTCTCGAATTTTTAAATCTACAATGTTTATGATAATATTCATTTTTTCGAAAATTTATATTATTTCTTATTGAATACTTAAAAGAAATTAAGACTCGGAGACGCATGTCTCCTTCTCTGTTTCTAGAAATGTGCAATTTAAAACCATGATTTAGATTTTTCGATAAAATTGCGATCTATGACGGCTCAGTGATTTTTCAAGAATTTATTATTTTAATGCATTCTAAGATGATACAAAGTAACACTTAAATTTGTGTCTTCTGGCTAGCTGTCAATTTAATCTCGGCACTCAAGCGGCACCTGAAAAATTTCTTTTCTCCCGCGCGATGCTGGAATGCAAATACGCGGTATGCGATGCATTGTTGGAAGACGCGAGCTGTCAGAGCATCGACGACGATAATTGAAAAATCTCGGGAACTGTCAGACAAGGAGGCTGCCGATGGAGCACGCGGAGGAAGGCAAGGGACCCAGCGCGCGGGAGCGAGCCCGGGGCATCACGCATGCGTCCTTCATACGCTTAAGCACTATCGCTGTATTCGCTATCCATGCATACTCCGAAACGCGCGAGCTCCCCATTCGTACTCTGTCAGCTTTTGCCGTCGAACGTGCCGCGTCCTTCCGGGCCGTCTAGTCGTCGGTCTGACTGAGAAAGTCTCTCGAATTTTTCGGTCGATGATTTTGCATACCTGTGACGAACCGCTTGGAATGACGAAATCCACGCGGGAAATAATGATCCTTTAATCAATAATTATCACACACGAAACGTTTTGCTTTCATTAAAACGAATCAATCGAATTGTTATGCGGATTGAAAGGGTAAAATTGGAGGAAATTGTCAGTGATATCGAGAAGTGACAGTCGGTCTTCGATTGCGGGATGCCGGTGCAGCGTGCTACTTTCGGGATGTCTCACGCTCTATCGGTGGATCGGCAGTAAAAAAAGTGCGCAGTGAATCGGTCAAATGTGGCGTTAAGTTATAGGGTCGTTGCGCTTAGTGCGGAGATAGTCGGCGACCGATAGTCGTCTTTTTTTTTGGAGGGGTTGACAGCCGACCGACAACATGCTGTCGACGGTCCAGTGTCACGGCGGTGTACATCGGAATTATCACGTCGTTTATGCGGTGAGTTTACGAAACTGACTGATCGAGATTATCGTCCACCCTTGTCGAACGATTTATCTCGAACGTCAGTAATCCTTGACTGACAACGTGATTGAACTTTGTAATAATAACGTAATGCGAGATACTTTTTTTGATAACAGCATATTTATATTCTGTCGCAAATTTTCTTTTAATTAATATGATAAAAGTTGTATTATTTTTGTGCTTTCTATCGGAAAAATTTCAAGTATTTGAAATTAAATTGAAATTAAATTTTCTTTGTACATATCTTTGAATTTTTTTTATCATATTGGTTTATTTAATGATCAAGTCTTTCGATATTTCTGCAATGAATGTATTTTTTGCGATAGTAGTTTGAGAAGGTGAAAAGTAGCAGCTGTGAAAGCGTTATAGTCGTAAAAATGAATGTGGAAACGAGGAATGTAGCAGCAGACATAATTTGTAATCGAGCAGAATGTTCGAAGAGGTAAAAAGGTGATGATGTAATGCCGACGGTGTAATGTTATTCTGGGAAGTTCTTACGTCGTGTAACACACTTGAAATAGGAATTGCTTCGATGAAAATTCATGATACATTCGTGCTGATCGTAGAAAGGTCCGCGGAATATGAGGAATGTATATAAATTGTGGAGATAAATATTTTTGCGAATATTGCTACGGTTGATATAACTCTTTTCATAAAATATTAATTTGTCCTTATCTAAAAAAAATTCCAGTGAAAATTCAGGATGTAATTATGGACGAGAGCTATGTACAGATTCTTTTCCAACGATTCTCGATGCTTGTCGATATTACATTTCGACGTTATATTCGAGTTACCACTTGCGTAGACGTTGCAACAATATGAGTAACGTTATGCAATATGTCCCGCTCTTACCGCATCGGATTTTTATGACAGGTCTTTATCGAATTCGAAATCAATTTTTCCTCGGCGGAGGCATGATGGAAAGTCCGATAATTAAATACGATATTTAACTTGAACGTTAGCAAATTTTTGGAATTCCTAAAATAAATATTAATGGAAGAATTTTGTTTTTATTTAATTTAAATTTATTTCGAGTAAAAACTTTATTTTAACAAAACATAATGATATGTTCATCTCTGTACAACACTAATTTTTAGGAGGTTCTAGATCGATTCTCCTCCATTTTCTCTCGAATCCCGTTTATATTCGTTGGCTACGGATAAGTATCGAATACATATCGCGACCTCACGGCGCCTTGCGTCACTCATCTATTCTCGTTCGACTTTATCGCCGGCGCGGCGAATGCGTTTACCCTGGCGTCACGCGGAATTTTAAGACGGCATTTCCATAGATCCATGGAAAATATGTGGAAACGATTATTGCTAGGATGTCGCATAAGAGTCTCAATATTCAGTCCACATATAACCACGCCCATCCTTTTCGTATAGTCTCGAAGGACAGTTGTTTTATTTTCGCTACCGCATTGACTGAGATTTGTGTGTGGATTACAAAAGTATTCAACATTAAGAACCTGTCATAAAAAACCTGTGATAAAAATCTATTTTTTTTGCAATTACAATTGCTGGATTGATAATTTATATTAGATATAAATTTATTACGAATCAAGATTATAAAAATTTACCGCAGATAGAGATTGATCAAAGTTCACCAGAGAAAAATATAACTAATCTTCGTGCATCAATGCAAGAGGAAACGGAAAGAAAGCGAGCCTGATAGCTCGCGATTTAAATAATCTCCGCAATTCTTTCCAAATCATCTGGCAAATTGCGAACTAAAATATTCCGATCCATCAGCCAGCATCCTACGATAGCGCCAATATCCTCGACATTGATTTATGAAACTGCTATCACCATATTTTCACCGACAACAATGCATCTCGGCCGATTCGCGCTTTGTTTTCCACCGAGGCGTCGTGTCGTCGTCGCGCGGAAATGTACAGAGAATGAAATCTGTATTAGATCACACGAATTGGCAGCCATCTGGCGTATTGCCGAATCATCTTATGTCAGGGAAAGATTGTGAAAAACAACGTCAGTGTGCAGAGCAACGCACGTATAAGAATAAAATTATATAAGAAGTAAGAGATAAATTGTTATCAAAGCGGCAAGCCGGTAAATACAAGATTAATCGAAAAGCGGACATTAATTTATTCAGTGCATTTATTCTTTGTTTATATCCACTTCATTTTATCTTACGTCTTTCTAATTTGTCACTCTCAATCTCCCGAGACAATCGTTTCTCGCAGTCGCGACATAACAAGTTCGCTCTGTTCGTTCAGAACAATTTGAAGGAAACGATCAGATTCGAAAGGTACGTCAAGTGACTTAAGTTTCCGACTAACACGTGAAATAACAAAGACCAACGCGCTTATGGGAACTATCAGGGAAAGTTCACAAGAGCCGAGGCAGCCGGCGTACGCAAAGTCGTTAACTGTATTGCCCGAAATTCTTCGGGATGCTCTTTGACCTATTTGATCCGTTATGGGAAGAGACTACGTGTGACTTGTAATTTAATATATAGCTGTTAACAATTCCACTTTAGACCCGTTATATAGGAAGCGTACTTATAGCGTAATATTAGTGTTTCCACTTTAGTCCTTAATTTATAATTAACGATAATTAACATGTAATCTCTCAATTTCATGTATACATTATGTAAATAATTTATTTCGAGAAGCATATACATTTATATACGACATCTAACATGCAGCATACCTTGAAATTTGCAAAGTTATTGCATTTTCAAATTTTTGCCATGAGGAATGTTTGTAATTCCCGACGATACACGGCATCAGTACCATTGCGCGCGTTATTAATCATACCGTATTGCACAATGCCTGAATGAGAACTCGCGTTCTCTTCCGTGAGTGATATTACGACTGTCAGCGATTGTTGCATCGACCGACGGAGGCAATTGTGAGAGGACGAGAAGCACCGACGGCGAACGAAGATATGGGGATACACGCGTGCTGAACTGGTTTCCCGACGATGCACTTTGATTCGTCTGTTATGCACAGTAATTGGCTGCGACATTAGGCCCTTTACACGCCTTGCCGAACAAATGGAGGCAAATAGACGACGTTCTTGCACGAAGTTCTCCCTTGTGTCGGAACATCAATTAGCGGCTCGGCGACAAGTTTCTCGCATGTGTAAACGTCGTCCCGGCGAATGCGAGAATCCTGGATGTTTCGTACGATTCTCGATGAAATAATAAGACATCACATCAATGTCCTGCGGCTATTATAGTCGATTGTTTAATGTGACATGAAAATAGAATTTTAGGTATCTCTTTTTTTTTATTTCTGAAAACTCTGAACCAAGTATAATTTTTATTATAGAACATCAATGAATTGTTTAAGATAATTTAATAATATAGGTATATAATCTTGAAAAGTGGTTTAATAATCTTAAATGCACCGTCAGATTTTATGATCTTGTGAAAATAATGCGAGTGAAATCTCGCATCACTAAAAATATCAGTTCGTTCACGATCGTAAAAATTTAACATCATAAAGTCGCTCGTAAGTCTTCGTTATCGAACGTGAAAACCTGCGCTAGTAGTGCCAATGACCCGCCCTTTCTGGGCGGTCAGTGAATTCCTTGAAAGCGAGTTGTCGTTAACGTGGACGTCCTGGCCACACGCGAACGAAATACGCGAACACATCTCGTAAACGGGTCGTGATTCAATTCTGCTATCGCTGCGTCCATCTGCAGAGCGTTCTTCGTACGCTGCGAGAGTTCTGATATTGCAAGCAACTGGAGTACAGAATCTCGTAGGAAGATTTGGATATGTTTACTACTTCCTCCATCACACCGTATGTGACGCTTGAATTTATTACACTTGTATAGAGATATTTTGTTTAGAAATTTTATTTATTTATGAATTTAGTTTTTTAGAGATCACAGATTCTGTCTCTAAACATTTTGACTCACGATTTTGTTTGTCCAGACTTCGATGCAGATTATATAATATATTTTTGAAAAGTTAATAAAAGATCATTACATGTTTTCTAAAGTGCAAAACGTTTAGATCGATTTGATTCTTCGACATTTAATTTCACAAGGAGCTTGGAAATTACTCGAAACGAATTGAGTCGGCGTAAGTAATCGGGACCATTTCGCACTCGTCCTTTTTCGTACGGCCACACGCGACGCAGGCGATTTACTGCTGCGAAAGTAGGGGTCTTCGATAGTTGGCGTGAATCCAAAACCCGAATCGGGACTACGATCTAGAACGAACGAGGGGCAGCATGCGGTCGAGACTACGAAATTTCCGGTGATCGCATTTCTACTTTTACGTGCTGATTCTCGCCTGCGGTAGGAATAAAGTCGTGAGAGAAAAGAAAGAGAAAACTGTACTACGGTGATAATTAGATTTCAATTAATCGCGCTCGCGGAAGAGATAGATTTTGTCTTTTGTGAAATAGTTAAAGGGAGATAATTACTTTTCTATTTGATCAATCACATCGACCTAGTGAATTGGATTAAACTTTATGTGCGAATTTTATCCAATTTGTATTGAAAAGTATTTAAAATATACCGATAATACAAACTCACGCAAAAAACGATCGACATAGCCAAGTCGAAAATAAAAATGTTTATAAAGTACATATCTATTGATTAAAATAACTCTTGAATCACAGCACTTATCGTTGTCAACATAAAATTTACTATCACAAACGATTTCATTATGTCCAGAAAACAAATGGAAAAAAAAAACAGTTTAAAATTACGATATGCTATCTACACTGTATCAGTTAGTGCCACTAATCAAACACATGAAAGGATTAAACCGACGCGTTTGCATGATCAGGTCGAGGGTCAGTGATAAAACCAAGCTGGAGATAAGCTACAAGCTCCTTCCGACGCGCTCTTTACGATTGCTATCGTTCGCTCCTTTACCTCGCATTTACGGCAAAGTTGTTTCATTGAAAAAGCATCGAAGTCGTGTGGAAATTACGATGGATGGCCGTAGCGAGAAGGGTTAGAAGGATGGAAAGAGAAGAGGATAATAAAGCGATGCCCATCGGCGTTCTTTACCGGCGCGTCACGTGAGCGTATATTTATATCGATGATCACAAAGGGCGTCACTTCCTGTGAGATCACTCGCGGATTTTGCAGCGGGAAGAGTGAGGAGAGGAGAGGAGAGGGAAAAGAAACGCATATTTCCCAGATAATGCCGCGATGTGAGTAAAAACCTGACTTTACGTAATCGTCGGTCATTAAGACGAACGCCATGCAACGCGTACGAATGTGCATACATACATATGTATGTGACGTGACCGCGTCTTGTCACGTCTTATTTTGCCGCGAGTGCTTTCTCGGTAAAGTCAAGACTGCGACCAGCGCTGCCGAAGGTCGTCTCCTCTAGATATTAGTACTCCGATACTGTTAGATCGAAAACAAACATTGCGAAACGTTCCGCAAATCTAATCTAAGAGTGCATAAGTACTATCGAGAAAATTAGGTAACTAAACGCGATAACTTTGCACGGCTGTAAGTTTCCGATCGCTCTGATGGAACTTTGGCTGAAGTATCATCTTCAGTCGATCAGGCACGTGGCGTGTTTCGTTTATATTATATTAAAATTTAAGGCCGTGCCTTGTGTTCAAAGTTGCGACATTTTCTAAAAATTGATGGTTTATCGTCGATGAAAAATTTGATATATTTTATCTTGTCAAAGACGGAGTTGAGTAAATAAATGTCAAATTGTATTTTAGCATGACGAAATTGAAAAATACATTTTTGTTGCAATTTTGAAAATGTAATTTGCCAGTTTTCAAGAAAATAAACATGGCTATGTACGCAATTTCGAAGTTTTTAAAATATTTTATTAAAGCTGATCGCGTATTGCGTAATTTAGATCGATAAGATCTCTTGAGCGTTACCTTTTCAATCTTTTTAGCTCATATATTTTCTTAACAGCTAACACTCGCATCGATTCACCATTGATATATAAACGTCACAAATCATTTGCATAGAAATGTATGCGGGCGCTAACAGTTAGCGATCGGAATTTACATTCCGCACTTCCAATCGGCATTTTGTCACACATTCGCTAATGCGACATGACTGCGAGCGTCATTGTCGTTCCCACTCTTTCCTCATTCCAACGTCACGATCCATTCGCTGTACGAGAGCTATCCGGAATCTGTACTCTCTTAACGCAGCTGCGCTCTAGTTGATCTTCGATGCAATTCTCGATCGTGACGCTCGATTGCGAGACATAAGTCAATTAAGCGCGGATTAGCCAATCGGATATCACGCCAATCTCCTTTGCGCGGCTTACGTTTTCAATGAACGTCATATTGATCTTTGCATTCCACGCTAAATGCAACGTGTATTATAGGTATACGCATAAGATATTTATTATTATTGACATCATTAAGAATAATTACTTTCTTCCGCTAAAATGGAACTGCTACCGCGTAACATCGGTGTAAAGGTTCTCTGTTATCATATCCGGTGTTGATATATTAATAACTTTATTTTCGTCTTTGATCAAATTGACGTTATCTTAATCGATTTAAAAAAGATTAATAAAATATCTGATTAAAAATATCTGATTATAACAAAATTTACGCGGGCAGCAAATATATTCTTTATATAGATTAATGTTTTCCATGTCATTCAGTAATATAGAAATTTTCTGTAATATATATAATTAAAAATTAATGATATATGTACATATATTATAATTTTTGAACTATTAAAATAAAGTTAGTGGCAAATATATCTCTTTATTAAAAATTAATTTTATTGCAAGTTAAACATATCTGCAAGTTATTTTCAATTATGCAGAATTAATTTAAATATATCATTTTTAGCATGTATCATTGCATTCGATGATGTAAATAAAATATACATGAATATTAATATTATTATTAATATTCCAAACATGTGCATGTGCCTCCTCTCTTTACTCGCTTTATTAATATGCATTTTACAATAAATTATGTTATTTCATGTATACTATAATACATGTATACTATAGTAAAGATAAAGTTGAGATTCCGCGGATTATTATGAGAAATGGCAGAAGTTTCCCTCGTCATAATCCCTACTTAATGATTATGTCCACCGCATACGTTTAGAGCATCGATTTTTCCTTTCAACGATAAAATACATCGCGATCAAATGCATTGCACGCACTAATTAGCAATTCAGTTGGCACAAACATGGAGCGTATTTTAAGCGATTAAACCAATTAAAGCTTGATAAACCCCTCACGCTATCATTGTTTTATAATAATAATCCACGTACCATTGTTTATGCGGCAAATAATGCTAAATCGTTCTCTAATCCGCAAATAGCAATATTTTAAACATTTCTATTAGCACGTCACAGTTGTACGCAACACACACCGCTTTCAACAAATCTAAAAATACTATAATTTATGCCACATCCTGATGTTTTATTATTCACGAATGTGAATTTAAACGAAAAGACCTCCACCCGCCTCTTTTTGCAAGCCGAAGCCGCGCCATCCGCATTTTTACGCGGCAGATTTAGTAATCGCACAGTTTTCGCAATCTGGACTCCGGGACAGAGGCGGCCGGCGATATATTCCACCTGCGATCATTTACCAAGGACATCCTTGTGTGTTTATCCGGCTATCTAGTCCTGGCAAAACGTGTTTCACCTACGAAGGCCTATCGACCCCCTTTTATGTGATTTATTTTGTCGTAAAATGTCGGTGTTTTTTTCTTTCGCTTGGAAATTAGTGTGTTGCGCCAAGACGTATAAAAACATCGAGAAAACCTTTTAAGAATTCTTCTTAAAAAGCTATTTTTTTCCATCACAAAATATATCCACGTTTGATAATATGGTAATATCAAATAGAAAGACTGACTTATCGCTTCTCCATGTAAATGATCGTGAATTTAAATTTCAACATTTCAATTTAGTACTGTTTTAGTAAGCTTGAAACGACTCGTCATATGACTATTGGTATTTTTCTGCATAATGAAGATTTTAGAGATAATTATAATACTTTGCGCTTTCTCTTATATTTTAACGGGTTTCAGTATATCTTAGACCGCAAATTGAAAAATTAATATGTGTATCTTACTTGTGTTTCCTAAAAGTAGCGTATAGTTTCTCTTAAAAACGGCTACGCATGTAATTATTAAAATTTAATGTAAAAAAAGTCTGACCTAATTACGTCAGAGGGGTGTGGTGTTTCAAGTACGCGGAGTCATTTCGCACGTGTCACACTCCCGCGTAGTTATTTCATCATGTGAAATGAAAATCTTGTTAGAAACACATTAAAAATTGCATCTAACGTCGCAGCGCGGAATCTCATTCCCTTTCCTGGGCTCGCAAATTAGCAAGTTCAAGCGCGCGCCCGTGTTACGGGCAAAATTTAGATGTATGTGCAAAGTAAATGGCATCGGAGAAATTGCGTGTATATCACCAGTTGGCCTAATTGTATTCCATGGGAGTGGCACACTCGACCCACTCAGCTATGCTTTTCCTTATTGGCGATGCGACCGCGCGGAAACGCACTCAGCAACTTAAAGTAAAGTATCGATAGCATCACATGCAAACAAGTGCAACTTCGCAGACAGATCGGAATCTAATTTCTCATTTTCACAATTAAATAGAAAATACCATTTCTTAGGAAAACACATTAAGAAAGAATCGACTCCGAAATTGAACGATAAAGCTTGTCTTGAAAACTGTTGAAACATTATTTTGCGAGAAAATTTGCACAAAATTGTTATTTAAAGTGAAATAACAAAACGATTATTTGCAAAACGAATTGCACAGGCGAGATGTTATACTAAAATAACATAGAATTTTCCTAGATATATATTTTTATTCAGTACGCGGGAAACGTTACATAGAAACGCATTACGTGACGACATTACGGTGAGCGGCGATCTATATACATAGATGTTAAGATAAATATCGCAGCCCGCATCATCAAAGTGCCATTTGCATCGGAGGCTAACTCGCAATCGCTCTCTCCGCCGCAGTTGAGAGAATATTTCGAAAGATTCATCCACCGAGATAAATTCCACGCAAGACGACGTGGCCTAATTATACTTGAAGGGAGTGGCGGCCCGGCCGCTCGAAGATGTCGTCCCTACACTCTTGCCGGCTTGCACGGCTCTCCGGAAGCTCGGCACGCTCGTGGAGAGGATCCGCGCGCGGCGCAGGATCGGGCCTGCGTGTAACGCCGCAACGCCGACTATCGTCGCTATGGTTACACGCCGAGTTCTCTCACCCCGTGCCACCCCGCCGTGGACCATCCTGGCCTGCCGGGAGAGATGCAGGCTTTTCAATCCTCTGTACAGCCGCAGCGCCGGGGCGGCTCCCGCGCGGCGCAGACGTTCATTCCGGTTGACCCAGGTCGCGTGATAATCGGCACTCTCGTTTCGATCAGTGCGAAAGGTGTCACTTTCCCGTTCGTCGGATGCGTCAACATGTGAGGACAGCGCGAGGGAAGAAGCTGTTAGGCGGCGGCCGGGAGTGGCTCGGTCGAGAGAAGCACTCGATGAATCGAGCGTGGCCGCGGGAGGGTGCGTACCTTGAAACGCGAGTGACCTTGAGCGCGCACCTGCAAACTGGAGCAGGTGAATTGATTGGCGCTCGAGAGGGTGGGATCGCGGGAGCTCATCATGCGGCGTGGTTGCGTACGGCGCTTTGAAGGTTACCCGCGATACTCGTGGCAAGTACATTTGATGATGCCTTCCACTTGCTCGCGCTGATAAGAGATTGAAAAGGTGGAGAAGCTTTCGAGAGATCGTCGAAACGTGCGATACAAAATACGTAAATGTTGTAACGGCAGTGCAACGGCGTTGGAGCAACTCGGGAGAAGAGATTCTACGTTACTATCGTAAATGATAAAAATATATGTATGTTGAGATTTACGTAATATCCAATATATAATTGTTACAGATCTATACATCTATTAATGTTATATGAGATAACAATTTGCGATAAGGAAATATAGAAACGCTCGGTAATGGAATCTCTTGCTACGTAAGCACAATCCAAGTGGAAAATAAAGATTCCACACCATCGATATATGTATGCCACGTATAAAATATATACAGTACAAAATATAAAAATGCTCAAATAGTAGTAAAAGTTCGATAACGATAAAACCTCCTCCATTTTATCTCGATGCAATAAGGGTCGAGTGTTTTGGCTCGCGTAATCGAAGTGGAGCAAATTACTTTATGCCATACACGTTTATACGACACTTGACCTGGGAGCGACGTATCGATGATCCGCGCCGTATCCGGGAAACACGTTTGGCAAGCGTCGCGGTTTTTCGGAGTGGAGGAAAAAAAAAGGAGGAAGAAGAAGAGGCGGTGCCCCGGCGCTGTGAAGTGAGCGTGTCGGGCGTCGCGTCGACACACGTGGCACCGGATATCTGGAATCCCGCATCGCCGACAATTAAGATTAGTAATCGCACGAGCGCGGAAGGCCTTGTAGGATAATAAACCGAGCCGATTACGTCGGATCTTATTGATTTCCCTTTTCTATACACGTCGCCGACGTTCGTGGAGCGCGATTTATAATTTTTCTGACCGGACGTCGAAGACATTAGGCTGAAATCGACAGCGCGCGGCTATCTCTTGCCGCGGATCAACGTTTCAACAAAAAAGAAGGAAATTACGAAGATTGCGATGGAAAACTGACGGTTTCGCGTGATTGATGCCAGATATCATTTGCGTTATTGTTGTCGGAGCATTTGGCTGATTTAGCGACGACGCCATTTGCCTAATGGACGATATATGGAAATTACGAGTTGCATAAAAGTTGCCTCGAGCACGATCTGCGCACCGATGACGAGCTCGAACAGCAGCTCGCTATCGCGCGCTTGGCTGCGGGCGAATTGCTGCCGCTGCGGCGACACTCGGCAGGACACGGCGAACAATAACTTGAAGAATGCTGAAACGCCGCTGCGGGAAGAAACGGAGACGCTTCTGCACCGCATCGCCTTTACTGTTTGGCACACTGCCCTCCATATCGAGAGTGAGGTGCGTGAGAATTGCGCGCGCGCGCGCGTTTATACGCAATGTTTCAATTTATCATGCTGTTGTTACAAACGTACTCGCTCGTACTCGTATTTTCTCACAGCTGCGGAGTTGATTATTTCTTAGCAGAAATTTGATCCGACGTTTATCCGGTGTTGTTTATAGAAAAATTAATTGAAAATCCTCTTGTCGAACAACGTTTCCTGTACGTTCAGACATTCGATCCTTTATTTCTCGAATAAAGCTTTCAATTTTAGTTTTTTTTACGATATCGCTGATAGAAAATATTTATTTTCAAATTTAGATCCATTTATTTCTCTCCTATAACGGCATGTGCATCGTAGCACGACTGTTCAATATAAAATATTTAATAGACTTTGACAGGTTTGTATCGATATCGCGATGCAATTGTCTTTTTAGGAATAACGAACGAAACGCGCTATCGCGGCACCTGTCGTTGCATAATTTTTCTTCGCAGCAACAATGGAAACAACTTACACCGTATATCATTAATTTCGAAACAATGAACAATAATGTCACCTACTTTTCTCGAGGCAACGCCCACGAAGTAATAATATTTTCTAAGCACCGAATAGAAAGTTAATAAGCCGAACTATTATCTATTCACTCGCTAAAATGCAACGCGGCGCTATTTCATAAAACAGTTAATAAAATTTCTTCCCGATTGATGTATTTTAGATGCGATTACAAAGATTGAATGTGTAATTTATTTTTGTATTTATTATTTTATTTGTTATTCAACATGCAAACAAATTAATTAATTGCTCTCTATTTTTGATTACAGCACAATGGCGGTTACGAATCACAGCCGAAAAATGTTAACAACATCATGCGAAACAAACAGCATCAGGTAAGTCTTTGTTTGCTTCCAACAATTATTTATGCAACGTGATCGGTTTCTCGTTTAAATTAAAAATTAAAATTTATGCTATTATCTGACGTAATAAATAAATAAATAAATTATAATATAAAAAATGCGATATTACCATTCGAATAAACGGAGACAGAAAAAAAAAACGAATGATTAATTTCGCACAAAAATCTTTTTCACGAGCTGGACCAAGGACATCTGTATCTTATCGCGCAGTTTATCGGCATCGATGAGAGCTCGATTCATTGCTGAAACTGTCTCTTTAAATATTTAATATTTAAAGAGGCATTACGATACAACCGGCGATACGCACGAGCGACCGGTTCTAGATACATCGTATCTTCGTTTATTTCGCGCGTGGTAGAATTACGCTTGCATTCGAAGCGCACGGGTTTTGCGCTCTCATTCGAATTCGCTTGCTCTGTCAGATAACGTATTACCCTGCAGGTCGCTCGAAATTATTTTTAACCACTCGTCGTCGTTCACCCAGCCCGAGCACCGGTTTTCGGAACGCAGGAACTGGACGACACGTGCACGACCTTTCCGAAACGTTGAACTCGAACTAGCGCTTTCCTCGCTTTTAAATGGAAATTTTGTCTCTTTATGCTACCGTATTTTTTTCTACGCACCGGAAGTTTTACGCCGACCGGCGGCTCATTACCCGCGCCCGGCATTAAAATAGAATTATAACCACGGAACGTTTTTCATCGACCGTAATTTCGGATCCGTACGAAATTCAGATTTGTAGATCGAAAATGTAGATTCACCGAAATGTAGATTCACGAAGTGTAGATTTCTGTAAATAAACGATGCGGGATTTAATTGCGTTGGAGATTCAATCCAGGAAATCGTGTAAAGTAGCGCGATTAAAATTCATGATAGTCATAATTACGTAGATCAAAATGAGACACGCATTACACAAACCGCCATTTACATCGTCGGTAGAATAACTTTCTATTAGACCGCGGCGGAGAGGGAATACTAATATCTGACTGCAGTAATCAGTAGGCTAATTACTCTCGTCCATTGGTCGTCGGTATTTCCTCATTTGCTATTCGCTAGGCAAATCCATTCTGTAAATCAGTCCACGTGACAGGTACGCAAATATCCATTTATCTTTGTCGAAACCTTTCTGGAAATTGCGAAAGTAATATAGAATAGAACGTTTATTTTGTTCAACTTCTAGTTTAAAATTCAGATTTACGTATAAAAAGTGAGAAAAATATTTTCAAAATTTTGTCGACCCTCTGACTCGTCCTCGGTCGGCGTGTAAATGACGACACCACTGAAAATTATTCGCTAAAATAGCAATAAGGCAACGCATTATACGGTTGGTCGGTATCAGCCACGATGTTCCACCGCGATAACCCGTACGTGTTGACGTCGGAAAGATAATGTATTCGCGAAACTCTGCACTTATTCGCGCACGGACCACCGTCATTACTGTGGAAATGTATGCGAAAAGAACGGCGACATTCGCTGGCGACCGCTGCTATTTTTGCGGAGAAGGTTACGCATTTTTACAGTGAGATTTCGAATACGGCAATGTGTTGTTTAAACTAAAAGCATTGTTTCTTCAGAATTTATTCTAATTACATACAAGTTATTATCAACTTATTGTCAGCGCGAGAATATTTGGAGGATATTGACGCCTTTTGTGAGAACAATCACCAAGGTTAATGTCGTATTTCACTTAACCGCGCTAATTGACCCGCGCGGATCCGTCCCGGAAATTATCATTCGTGATTACATCGCAGTTGTGGGCTGCGCAAAGAATAGCGAAGGTGAGCCGCAGTGGGAGGAGTGATAATTACACGGAACAATTAACCTGCGGTAAAAACTATTGCGCAGCTGGTATCGCGTTCATCCTTATTTCCCGCGACATTGAGGATTTTTATTGATTACTTTTGTTCACGTATTGCGTCGTATTTTTTAGCAAGAATTATACATAGTTTCTTCGCGATAGTGTAATGGCTTTCGTCAAATGAGTTCGACGATATAACCAGAACAGGATAATCCATCTATATTACTTTACCGGCCTTCAAATATAATCGATAAAGATTAAGCCCGCTCGCTGGAGCATTGTACTTCCAATTAGAAATTAACCGCGAGCAATTAGGTGGATTAACGATAATTGACATTAGTGGCGCGGCTCGCCGCGTGCATCGACTTCTCGCCCTCATAATTGCGCAAATTAATAGCGGGGATGATATAATCCCAACTTTGTGCTTGAATATTTGCACCATTCAATTCTCACTTTCTTAGATTTTTCTATAAGAAATTCTACGAGGAGATTTTTCTATAAGAATTTCCACTTCAAATTAATCCATGCAGACATTTTAAAGAAAGAAACGAGCACTTAAAACTTCTTAAAATTACGAAAGTCAAATCATGATTATTTGGAGTTTGTAAATTATTATTACATTTTGTATAATCTTATTATTGTTTAATTAAGCTTTTGGAATTTTTGAAGTCATAGGACCTTCTTTGACAATCCATTTGTTATAGAATTTAATTCCAAGCCGACAATATTATTACTCGCCGAATGTCTGACAGTCGATACGCAATATCCTCGTTTCGTGACTTTTAGTTAGTCGAGGCGGCCTCCTATGTTCGGATGAGAAAGGCCGAGGACTTTTAGAGGTACGGCGATTTCTGCGCGGCGACAGCTGCGGTAGGACCGCACGACGTAATAGCAATTTCACACGTGAGCCTAACGGCCAAAGGGATTTATGAGCGGGTGGGTAGGCTTGTACGCGAGAAACGAACTCGCGGCATTATTATCCCATAAAGCCAAGTATTTTTAGAGGTAGCCGCCTCGCTCTTGTTCTCTCATCCGGTTTGTTTCGCTTGTTTTTTTTTTTTTGCGACGTATGTTTATTGTTGCCCGCCTTGTATATTTTTGGCCTTCAGACGCGAGTAGCCCGATGAATTCATCCTTCACCTGTTCGTGCCGCGTGCACCTTCTTTTGAATATAAATTGGTTGCGTATTTTATAACAGTAAAGCTTAGAAATCGTGTGTATTTTGTTATATTATTCATTTTAGTATTATACGGTATAATTTGTAAACACGAGTATCCACGTCGCTGGATTAGAATAACAGTTAACATGCACGAGCACGCCACAGGCATTGTTTCCACCGTGATAATTGGTTATAACATTATAATCCGACATACAAAAACGAAGTGCCAGTGTGCCACTTAAAAGGATCAAAAGCAGGGGATTGCTGAATAGTCGAAAATAATGTGCACATCAGTAAAGAAAAGCCAACTTGCCAGATTCACGGGTTGCATTACGCTTGTTAAGCAGCGTATTATCTATTCCGGATAAAATTTCTCGCCGGCGCATGAGAGCTCGGCGAGGCAGATAACATAAACAACGTACGATTATAATTCAGTATAAATCATGCGAATAATTTTCACCGGTGCCATTAATAACGAGGTGTCTCAACGGCGATAGTAGTCGACTGTTAAGGCCCTATAAATGGCTCTCGGCTAACCGACCAAGTACTTGCCGTCCGGTCGAGGAAGAAACCGCAGGGACTGCGGCAAAAACGCGGATACATCCGGCTCGTTCGCACGTCCACCACTCCATGTAATTTCCGCGCGTAATTCCTCCGCGCGACAAATCATCCGCGCGCCTTCCGCAACGCGCGTCTCGAAGTCCGTGCATAACATTGAGACGACCTAGCCACTGGCTCGGCCACCAGCACGAATGGCGTGACTCCTTCGGTGGGAATCGAAGTCACGCTACCTGCACGAATTCGTTACATCACGCGTCCACGCGCGAGCGCATTCTGCCATTCAGGGCCGCTTTAATACAACCGCGACAAGAAACGCCCGCGTTGAAACTTAATCGAGAGCTTCTTAATAAAACCTTAGCCGTCTAGTTTTTCCTCAATTTGGATAATTTACTGGCGACGAAGAAACCGTGGCTGAAGAAGTTAAGGTATTTAGTTCAAAGAACAGACTTGTCATCAAGCACGGGGTGGCATTTAAATCGAGAGTATACCAACGTATGTGAAATTAACGAATTATACAATTAACAAAATGATCATACGTATTCCTAAAATACTGCAAAATGCGTGAAATAGTTTCAAAATACACACTCGCAAAAAATGGAACACTTTTTAACAGCGTAGAGTTGCTCATGTAGCTTCCACGAAATCCTCACAAACTTGAAAGCGGTGTTTTGATACGCGGCTGATCCTTGTTCACCATCAATCATTACTTTTACAGCGTAGCTGTTTAATCAGAGCAGAATTGAAAATCCAGCTAATGACGTGCACCTTTGATCGCGTTGCGCAAATAAACGTCGCGAAATGGCGACGATGACGGTGGCAAAGCGGCCCTGGCGCGAGCGAGCTGGCACACGTCAGACGTACATGGCAGAAGGCGGCGCGATTATCTGGCAAAACCGCCGACCGGCCACTGGATATTCTTGCGTATCTCCAGCAGAACCAGGCGAAACACAATACCCGGCAGTGTATCGTTCCGCGGCGAGGAACACAGCGCATCATGCCGACGTATCTCCGCGTCCTCGTCTCTCGCGGGATAAACGCGCCGTTCCCGTTAAAGCGCCGGGATTACATGTCGATCTATTTCGCGATAGTGTGTCCTCCGTGAGGACATCGCCATGTCGAAGAACACCGTCGTCAGAATCGTCTACGCGCCGAAATGCTCCAAGGTGGATAGAACTAATGTTATTTGCAAATGGTTCCGCTAATTTTTATCGTAAATCTTTGCGGAAATTGATCTCTTATTTAGTTGTGAAATGGTGACAGCGTGTGATGTATAACTCAAGTGAATACTAAATTCCAATATTATTTAAATTATATAGCCAAAGAATATTTAAAATTCCAAATCGAATACCTTCTAGTGTCAGTGGGATTAAATTTGTAGAGTGCAACGAATATTTAAATATCGGATGCTTTATTATTTTTAATGTATTTTTTTTCAAGTTTGTTTTATTACGTATTATAATTTACTTATGTAAATTATGTTTGTATCGAAGTTGTTGTATAGGATGCAGAGACTAAAGAAATGATGAAGCCTGTCTTCTACGGAGAAAATTTGGTTGTCTGGTACATTGTTTTGTGCGGGAAAACTATAAGTTTTGCTGCAGTCAGAAACAAATCTTGCGGAAAGGTTTCTAGGTAGAATCGAATAAAACGAAGCTACTCGTGAAAAAGATTTTCTTCGAAACGAATTTAGACAATCTCATTCGCTACGACTGATGTAATTTCGTCACTAGAAGCGACTCTTTCAGTTCATATTTTACTGATGGAAATGCAAAAAGGACTTGAAAATGTGATTATTTTGGGAGACCGCACTTTGCAAGTTTACACGATAACACTTAAGAATTTTTCAATCATCCACAGTTACGCAAAAAATGCTTCTTTCGAGATAATAAATTATTTCTACATTTATAATTATTCTGGATTTAACCTACTTTTCGAATATCTGCTATTATATTTGAATATAGAATTTTGTCAATTTTTTACGTGCCAAATTTGAATAAATCATCGGATCACAGGTGCAAACGTCAGCGCTGGCGTCAACGCCGGCGAGGACACCAGGCGTCGGCGCGGATGCGACGATGACGGGATCGGGAAAGGGCGGAGGTCGCGTAACGGAGGTGATGGAGCTCTGTTACGTCACCGAGAGGATCATCGCCCTCTGGTACAGAGAAGATGCGCAGGGTGTCCTCGAACACGCTACGACCCTTCTGCGCGGAAAGCACGCCGATAATTACATGGTGAGAATTCCAATAATTCTCATGGCTTTTTTTTCTTCTGAAATAAAAAGAAGAAAGTATAGAAGAATATTAAAATTTAGGGTTTTTTTTTTATTGCAGTGATATAATTATAGATCGAGATACTAAAGAAACTAATTTTGTCGAGTAAAATCTTATCTCTCAATTACTGGAACAATTTTACTTTATGGAACAAACTGCCACGATTGCATTTGATATCTGTTCAACCTTACTTTGGGGATTTTCTTGAAATTTTAGACGTACTGCTTTCAGATCTTTAATTTGTCGTCGCCTGGTCGACCTGGTGAACCAAATACGAGGGAAGCTGGATGGCCGCAGGGATTAGCACCAAGTTTGGAGAGACTGTGCGCTCTCTGCAAAGAGCTAGACTCCTGGCTAAACGGCGCTCCTAATCGCGTCGTCGTTCTGCATGCAAGGTGAATTTGCAATCTAGTCTCATCTTCTAATTTTTAACCAATCTTGAATTATAAACGAAAACACTGTTTAAGTTTGCAGTTTAATTTACGAGCAATTTTATTGAACTCCGCTTATTGCGAAAAAAAAGAAAACGGTGAAAAATTGATTTTTGAGGCAAGAAATTATTTTTTGAAGATACAAGCCGGATATTGCTTTTATATACGCATTTGTAAGCATAACCTAGTTTTTGTGCAGCGGATAATATTTAAACGGTTGATCGCAAAAGCCATAATTTTGCCGCGGCATACGTTCACCGCCCCCTCGAAACTGTGCGCTCGTAACTTCCCGTTAGTCCTTTCCATTCATCGTGAATAATAACGTCATTAGAGCACGATCGGCCCGCGGCGGAAACTTTTCGTATCCTACCTCTTACTTCGCGAAAGAGTGCGCAATCGATGGTGTACGCCACGTTCGCGGTACCCACGTTAACGTTATCGTTCTCTTCAGGGGCAGCAAGGAGCGGCTGGGTGTGGCAGTGTCTGCTTACATGAACTACAGCAGCATCTGCGGGGGACGCGATCAAGCGCTAGACAGGTTCGCCATGAGGAGGTTTCTCGATGACAAGATTGGATCGCTGCAGGTTCCGTCGCATCGAAGGTAATGAGAGAGAAAGAGCGAGGGAAAGTCGTGTGCGCGTTATTACCTGTTGACGTGCGACGTTAAAGCTCGCTTTATCGTATTCAAACTCGCGGATAATTCAGATAGCGTCGTAAAATCATTCGCGGGCTTGGCTTCTTGAGCGCAGAGTTCATAAGTTTATTACTTTTCAGTTCCTGTCTCAATCGAGAGAGAAACGCGATGCGCATTCAGTTTTACGCGCATATCATTCGTGCAATTTATTTTAATTTCCTTTTTCCTACATTATTAACGGTGAGTAATCGACCAGAAAATCTTATTTCGTAAGCTCATTTTATGATATTTCGCATTCGGTTGACTAATTTAATTGGTACTTTGCAGGCGCGTTATCTTTCTAGCTTTATTATTATTCAACTCTAAGACACAAACATTGGCGAGTTCTTTTATATGAATATTTTTAAAAATAATTCTTTATACTTATCTTCTCTGCGAAAGCTCCTTGTTAATTTCAAATTAAATAGAACGGATGCGACGCGTGCTCAGCTAAGTTCATCTACAGAAGCGATCGTATCTGCGTATCAGCGACGCGTGCGACGTTTATTGCGGAAGTCATTCAATTTCTTCAAATTTATATCGCAGGAAGAAGGAGCATGTAACTAGCCGGCGTTTATTACTGCGACGATCTTATTAAGAAGGACGCGTCCTCGGTTAGCCATCCCATTTGTTATTCCTTCTACGCGCCATCGACCTGAAATGTCGAGTCCTCATTATCTAGTCGTCATCATCCTCAATCATCCCTGCTCGTTTTCCTGCGTGCTCCTCTTACGCTATTAATCATCGTACTTATCCGACCATTTTTCCGTAATAAATTCCGGAATTTCGTTCGAAATTTCTTGGAACTTTCTCAAAATAACCCGGCGTTCGTCGATTTTGAAATTTGCAACTCTAATAATCGCTTCGTTCACACCATGATCGCAACACATTTATCGCGGCGCACTTGCGAGAGATCGCGAAGCAAAATGAAACTAACAAAATAAAATGATTGACCATGTTGCGCACTTCGCCGCGTTCTTGTTGTTTTGGGAATGTTTCTGTCAACCGGTTCTATCCGCGCATACCGATATGCACGAACCGTTGATCTAAAGATAGCGAGCTCTCATCATCATCATTGGCGGTCTTATCGTTTACTTCATCGCCACGTCGTCGTGTGCATTCATAATGATCGTAATAAAACGAGCTAGCAAGCGGCAGTCTCTTTTAATCTCGTTCGCACTTATAACCATAGCAACTTTTTTCTACTTAAATAGTTCGTAGAAGAAGCTTTTTTTTTATTCGCATTAAAATGCATCGATAAACTCATTAAGATAATTTTCTTACGTACAATTCAAAAATATATCGTATATAGTTATTCAAACGATTAGTTGCATATATGATGACGTTAAATAATCATTTGCACTTAAAGAATGATTTCTCGAATAGTGAATATTGAATTATTAAAGTTATGCAATTTGAATAATAAATTATTCTTGTAGTCAATTATTTCAATAAAAATGCATATTCTTATAATTATTATTATTCATAATATTAAAATGTTTGAATCATTGGATTTTCATTGGAATTATTATTACAAATAAAATAATCGCTCTAAATGTTTCTGCAACGTTCAACCTCAACAATTTTTTAATCATTTTTTGATTCTCATCTTTTCGCGTTTCCGTTTTCTTCGCGATTTACAATCGCGAATCGCCCCGACTGATTCTGCTTAGCGAAAAGAACGCGACTTGTTCGATAGTTTATCACGCATATTACGCGCCATCGACCTCAACGTTGCCGCAACTACCGTATCATTACCGTCATCATCGTTCTTATCATCGTCTTCGTCATCCGCGTCGTCGTACGCATTCATAATGACCGTAATGAACCGCGACCGAGGTGCGCCCGCGTGTATGGCAACTTCCTTGGCGCTTCTTTCTTCTTCTTACCCGTCCTATCGCCTCCTCTTCGCGGTCCTTACGCCCTTTTTCACTCCTACCTACCGGAGTTCCTCCATTAATTCCGCGAGCCGCGAGCATTAGCATGTCGTTAGCGTGGCCGCGCTCTCCCGCCAACATATGAAACCATTACCGGCTTGCCTGGGAGGAGATCTCGAACGATGTCGAACGTTGCTTTGCGCGCATCATCGTTCGCGTGCTCGTCTGACATGCACACCTCTTCGTGTCACGGGCCAAGGCTTCCACTGGTCGAACCATCATCCCATTTATCACGTTTCTTATGCGTGCACCCATTTATGACTCGAGAGAAATTTGCTCTCCTATTTGCGTTTATTCGTTTTGTCGACGTTACCGCACGCTTTGATGATCTTCACCGATTTTATTTATTCATTTATGGACTTTTGAGTGTCGCAAAATTTGATGATTAAAAATTGAGCAGCCTGCGTATTTTTGAACGTCAAGCAGAATAATGGTCTTTCGGATCTTTTCAGATACATCGAGTACTTCAGTGGATTGTTATCGGGCTCCCTGAGAATCAGCCAGTCGCCATTGTACCTGACCCATCTGACAGTCCTCGGCGTGCCGCTCTTTGAACCGACGGGCTGTCGAGCCTTCCTCAAAGTGTACGAAGGACTTACGCCGGTCTACACCTCAGATCTGTATTCCGTGACGAACGCGCGCGAATTTACGGTTAATCTCGGCGGACTTAGACTGAGGGGTGACATCTTGGTCAAGTGTTATCACAGGGTGTACTCGAAGCAGACGCGAGAGGTTATGTTTTCTCTCCAGGTAAGAACGCAATATATTTATGACTTTATAACACACACTTCTTCATTAAAATCTATCCGTTTAATATTTCTTAGTAAAGTGTTTATCGGCTGATCTTATTAGACTGCAATTTTGTGTTACTGAAAGCAGTTTTAATTATATGAGACGTTGAAATGTGTATCAAATAGCACAAAGCCAACGTTCATTAACGTTTGTATCCGTCACACATATATCCGTCGCACATCGTTGCAGTGATTCATTTATGATGAATGCATTATAACACGCAAGTGACATGGCATGAAATCAGCGGGCATAAATGATAGCTTATGTAAAATGGTTCGTAAATAGTTACAAGGACAGCGATCTAGATTTATGTGTTCGGCAAACATATTCGCGCGATAATTTTGTCCCCGACAGGCAAATAACATTCTCGGAAGGTCCTCGATATAAGGTCGTAATCTGTTAATAGCTGGATACATTTTACTCTTTAATTGCGTAAAAATGCCGATACATAAAAACTCTATGGAAAAACATGCAATTAAGATATGTTACACCGTGTTTTATTTTATTAGAGTTTAGAGATTTATAAAAAAAAAACAGATTACATATGTTCGACTTAATGGAAATTATAATGCACACGGTTGTTTACGCGATCCGACGGAAACACATTTAAATTTGCATACTTGCATCCTGTTATGATTTATCTACCATATTTTACGTCTACAATTCGCATACACGTTGTGTTGCAAATTGTGTGTCTCTATCGAAAAATTTCCAATTGAATGTTAAATTCTTGTGAAAAATTTTCATAAGCAACAAATCAGTTTCAAATCGCAGAGAATCTACAAGTAAGAGAACATTCTCAATAATAAATGACTTTCGACAAAAGAATTGTGTAAGATTTTTACGGCGTAGACTTCACGTCAGTCAATAATTATATCTTGTTATTATTTCCGCAGTTCCATACGTGTGTAATTACGGAGAACGTCGTCTCTTTCCCACGTTCGGAGCTCGACGTCGCCTGCGACGATCCTCGGTGCCCGCCTGACAGCGTAGTGACACTCTACTTTGCCACCGACGCAAAGCGTCAGGACGGTCCAGTACCGGCGCCGACGCCCGCCGTGCCGCATGCATCGGCGCATCACGATCCTATTCTGCACTGGGACAGCTACACAAATCTCGAGATCAGTGACGACGGTGAGTGGATTTTTCCATTTTTATTACGGCTTTTCTCTAACGCAAACGACAAAGTAAAACTGATCTATTTATTTTAGAAGTTTTTTTAAAATGTTTTTTTAAATGAATGAAAATTAAATATGGAATTAGCATAAAACTCTTTCGAAATTTTCTCTCAAAGATTAATTAAAATTAAACATAGAATATTTTGTTTTATATCGTTGGTATTTAAACAACGATGGATTAATTTGCAAATCAATGAATGATATCGAGTTCTGCATATCAAATTGCAAATGGGTGATTGGAGAAAAAATAAAAATAAATGTTCGTGTACTAAAACATTGGTCTTCTATATTGCTTTGCCAATGAAATATGTAAATGTTTGGCAATGTACGATAAAAATATGTATTTTTATAAACGGACAGTTGGAACATGAAACGCGCGCCGTAGTTGACATTTAACATCAAAATTATCATGTTTCACTCTCTAACTTGAACAAAATCTATAATACAGATAAACATACAAACGACATTATTATAGGGTCAATTTCGTAAAGTATCTCTTATTTACAACATAATTTCCCGTCTATCTGTTGCGTTATCGTATTTGATGATACGAGCTCGATTAATTTACTGATATCCGTGAAAGCCGCGGACTGCGGTCCAGGAGCTCATCATCGTCGACTAATTCGTACTAATTTTCGACGTAATGGCACCCAATTAACCTCGATCTGACAGCGAGAGCTAGTCAGAAATACAACTTGGCTGGCGCTCATGGTGCGGAAGGGGGGAATGAGCTAGACGAAAGCACGGTAGTTAGTATAGTGCATTTAGAACGGCTGACTAATACCGCCGGAAATACGTTCTGTCAAGTGGAGGGAAAATGGTGGTTTATCGCGACGGGGGCGATTTCCACGGCTGGAAATAGATCAAAGGTCGGCCCGATAGATGGGCAAGGTCCATCGAGTTAGCCGCTTCCGAGTGTAACGTTTCTACTCTATCGCTGTCTATTTACATCTTCACTTTTCTCCGGTGCACTGACATGACTTCTCGATGAATGAATAAATTGGTTGTCGTAACGAATGTAATGTGAAACATATTCTCTGAATGCATCGAGAACGTCACAGAAATTATGAAGAAATAATGATCCAAATAACATGAAAAGTTTATTTTTACTGGAAATTTCTGGAAAAAATATTCATTAAAACTTTATACAAGAGAAATACGGCAAATACTAAATGTGATTCTTTTAATTTAATTAAAAACGCGAAATGATCGTAACAAACATTATTTTACTTTCTCTTTAGATCTATTCATTTGTCAATTCTCAACAAATGCAATAATTAGTTCACTATCGAAAGGAATTTACACTTATTACATGGATTTATCCACGCTTGGCGAGGGGCAGCGGGTGATTTCAATGTAGGGATTTGTTCCGCCCGGTATAGTGCTTTAATCGAGACGATTGCATCATCACCATGATACTCCCAAAAGCACGCGTCGGCAACACCGTACGACCAACGCTCTCGGAGTCAATTCGTTTCGTTAGCGATCGGCCAGTGGGTTCCAATAAAGCTGTGACCCAAATTGCGCGCGATGCTAAATCGACGCCATTTGTTACGGGACGAAGAGTGACGAGACCGGAAAGAAAGATGGAGGGTGTCCGTGAACGCGGCGTGACCTGCGGCCCGAAAGGAGACAGATAGATCAGTGAATGGGTTGGGCTGATTGGATGCCGGTAGTTTAACCGCAATACTAGCGGCGACCCGGTAGATGGCCGGATATCCACCCCCGTTCGACTAAAGGGTGTGACCAAACTGGAATCAATTCCATTTCTCGACAGGCGAACAGCGCGGCGAGCAAAAAAGATCTGCGTATCTCTGTCGCTGTCGGGTCGCGATCAATCGTCGCGATCCTTCCGCATAATTCGGCGTCCGCATTTCCACATTGCCGATTTGCTTCTCACTCGATTTTAGTTATCTAAAAATTGACGGCGAATTATTTCTGGACCGTCGTCGAGGATGAAAAGTCTATTTTCAATTCTCGCGTGTACAAATCAATCTTTTACACGTGTCGTGGAATTCTTACGCGCATAAGGACAGCTTGATCGCACGTGCAACTTTTGAATCACCGCGACGGACAATACACGATTTCCCAAGCCGCCCCCCTAATTGTCCCCACGTTGAGTTCAGACATTCTAAATCACACTTAAATCATTCCAATCTCACTCGTGTCGTTAAGCATCGAAGTGGTTTGTCGCCGGCGGGCGCGCCCGCATCAATTGGCGCTCGGGCCTTCGATTTGCGCCGCTACTTTATCTAACGATTTAATGTGAGTCTGCGCTCGTGATTTTCCTCCTGGCTAAGCGACAGCGAGAAGATTATGTAGGGGACGCATTTTCACGTTGCGAGACATTTACCGACACGAACAGCCTTTTCCCGCCGGCGAAACGGCGAGTGTAACGAACTCTCATTGGGACGAGCCGCCTGACGGAAGCATTGCGGTACCCACACGTTGCACCCACGCGACAGAAAATAAGTTGCCGTGCTGGCGCGAACGATCCGTTTTAACGACCCACTGAATTACGTGAACCGACGCGAAAAAGTTTTCAAACTCCTTCTTTGATCGGTGACGCGCGAAGCGAGGCGTAATGAATCTTCCATGTTTCCGGGTAATTTTGTACAAAACAGATCCGTGCGCTTAATTCCTTGGGATGATCTGTTTAAAACACTGCGAAAGATAGCGGAGCAAAATTAGAAAATCGATGATGAAACTGTTTCAATTGAACATAAATAATTGAAATTTTGATTGAAAAACAAGTTGACAAACGAAGAAAAATTTATGTTTGTTTGAGACGAATATAATTATTGATTTAACTAAGAATATTCTACATTAATATATCGTTTGAATAGAATAATTTATAAAGTTGAAATAAAAAAGTGGCAATTAAACGAACGTTTTATTAATAAGTAGGCTCCATTACGCGGATCAAATTGTAACAAAAGTCGTGGAAGCTGCATCGTGAAAAGGTATGGAAAGCAGCACAATATAAATGATTTTCATGGTGGTGGGGAGTCCGCGGGTTTATTCTTGGCGTCGGGACGCCATGGATGGGGATAGAGCTTAACAGTTTTCGCGCGCTTCCACGTAACCGTACTCAGTTCGATTCTTGATCCTCCCGTGATCAATAGTGCGTGCGTGTCTCTTTTACAAACTCTAGTATTTTTATCATATATATTGATAAATACACGAAATCTCATTGCGTGATAATTGCGCGCAACTACGTTATTGTGGCAACTGCGAAATTGCGATTACCAAAGTGGCGAAAGTGGCGAGCATTTTGAGTAAGTTGATTTTATTTCAATTCGTGTTTCATTTCTATCAATATAGCGGTTCAAATTGTCGAGTATAAATTTCACTGTTAATTTTGGAATTACTTGGACAGATTTTAAAGAGTGACTTTTTGAAAGTATTAACATTTTGAACACCATTTTCACATCTTTAATCAAATTTAATTTGAAATTTGCACAAAAAATGTTTCATGTTATTGTTAAAGATTGCTTTGACTCGTTTATAAATACATTGTATCAAGTATTTTTTCTACCGCTTTCTATCGTGATACTGCAAAATTTCACGACAAATATCTGCTCAACGTGTCACGATACTTGCGATTGGAGACTGACCTTAATCTTACGGTCTACCGTTAAGGTGACATGCGGGATAGAAATTTTTGATCCAAAATTGGCGAACCGGCTTGACCAGGCTACTCTCGCTCCGGGAATCGCCTTCAGACCGCGCCACGAGAAAGTTGGTTCTTGGAAAGTATAGACCGAGCTTGATCTTTAAGAAAACACACCCCATAGTTGGTAGCTGTCGAGATAACCGTTTACCATAAGATTTGTCTGTCAAAGTTTTTACGATAAAAAGACAACAAATTGATGTCGATATCCTGAAACTGTTTTCTTATCCTCTCCTTGATAACTCTTCTGTTTACTTGAAGTTTACTGTTTACTTTATAAGAAAAGCAAGTATTATTTCATAAAAATTAATGTAGAGTAGTAGAAACAAAATTTTGCTGGAGAAATGTAATAAATTGTGAAATAAGGTGTCGAAATATATGCTAAACAGATTAACGGTAGCCGGTAAGCCGATATCGCCTAGTCATCGCACACTTTAACCACTTGACACGCGTCAGGCTTTTACCGCCTGACTACCGTTTGGATTACAAATTTTTCTGCGCTACCTGTCTCTAAAAATAAAACGCGCCATCACTCGTTGATCCTCAAAAAATCCGCGCTTGCGGCTCGACCTCGGACCTTTTGTTTGGCCGAAGAAGTTGTGCGGTAAAACAAGAAGAGAAATCCTCCGCCCAACAAGGCTAAGAGAGGGGGTGAAAGAGTGAGGACAGAGAACAGAGACAAGAGCCCATTGTCTTGTCGTTCGGTCATATGTCTTGCCGCTGTTACGTCACCATTGTTTACCCCAACCCTGCGCGGTTCTCCCCGTGCAGGGCTGCCTCCAGCAGTTTTATTTTGCCACTTCGATGCCCATTGTGCGGTGTTTTTGCCCTTTGCGGGCAGACGTAACCAAGAGAAATCGTTTTTTGCCTCGGGGCCGATGTCAATATCGAGATTTCCGGTATCGCTGTGTCGCGTAAAATGGAAGAGCCGTAACTCTAAATTTGGGGCGTGTATATCTCATAATACATAGATAATCTTCGGGAATGAGCAAGATTTCAAAATTTTTTAATTTAAAATAAAATTTTTAAACATCTTACAAAGTGCATTTAACGGAATAGTGATAATTATTTCAGTCATGAGAAAAAGATTAATATTCAAGAATGATGCAGGTAAAATAATATTGCATATTCAGAATCACATAATGTAAATTTGCACGCTGCTATAAATTAAATTGATCATTTTCTTGATTCTCGATGCGCAAATAAATCTTATTCCGCCTCGCATTCTAACGTTTTACGGAGACTGACGCATTATGCGTCATGTCATCTTACGTACAAATCGTGCACGCGTCCTTGTCCCAGATTGGTTGCCTAGGAATACACCGCCACTTGCCGACCAACTTTGCTCTCTATCCTTGTTGCTCGTCGACAGTAGAAATAGCCGGGTTACGCTCAGACGAACGCGAGGTGGTAAATCGGCGGTCCACGAAGTAGTAGTTTCACCCGCCGTAGATCCTCGTAGATCTTTCTCCCGATCGTAAATTGTTTGGCCGAAAGTAAGTAAATAAAAGCTATCGCGGTAGCGTAACATACGAGAAATATCTCAGAGTCGCTAATCTCAAATTTGTTTCTTTTCGAAAGAATATGTAGTGTCGCATAAATGTCATTTATTTCGCTTTCCTAGACACTGATTGAGTGTCAATATACGGAATGAAACGTCAACAAGTTCTGATTATTCCGACCCTCTGATCTTTATCAATCTGTATCGACCTTAATCTCACACGTTTTACGTCGCGTACCACTTTCGGAATTGATAAATCTCTCGTTATTAATGCAAACGTTGACACTTCAATATCGTAAAATCAAACAAAGTTTATATCAAGCGATTTAAATAAATCGCGACTAATTATTAGTTGTCAAAGTTTCATGCATTACAAGTGGCGTCGCAGTAATGCATACGGTATCCGTATATAGCGCGGCCTATAACGGCTAAACAAGCGGGTAGCGCGTAATAATGGTGCTACCAGGTGAACCAATTATTCCTAAATACATCCCACGCGCGTTTATGCAGATCCAGCGCGATTGCGTATCACGTTATACGTTATGATCCCGGCGCCTAACAGGTTATTATTAGGCTACCGGATAGCGAGGTCGCCCTATTCTTGTTGAATATGTACTCGCGGCGTATCCTAGCGATGCAAATGTCGTATCCGCATGCTCTCGTTCGTCGTAACGAGCAATCAGCAGCAGTATTACATGACGTGACCGAGACGCGCGCTTTCGCACCACTCTGAAACGATCGGAAACTCGTGCCATGCGAGTCTTACCTGATGAATACGTCCCCGCAACGGATACGATTTTGAATGCCGCGCGTGTCAGGTAGCTTCTCCTTAAACAACAGGATCTCTCAATTGGATCTTCCAATTAAACGTTCAAATAGAATATTTCGTTGATATCGCAAATTATACTAGTAAGCTTCTTATTAAATAAAAGATAATTTTCTTACAAAATTCAACAAAAATGTAATACATGAATAGAAATAAACAAGATGAACGAATCTCTCGTGAAAATTTTGTGGAGTCAAGCTCTATTTCATCGAATAATGCGGCATCGACAAAGTCACGCGGCAGAGTGAGAGAAGTTCATGCCGAGAGCAAGTCCCCCGTCGTAAACATCGCCAGGCGCCACCACGACGACTATAATTCATAAACGATCAATCACTTCGATTCGACGCACAATCCGCTAATGCTAATTGCCCCCTCACACGATGCACCCTCGTGTCAATTCCCCCTCATTGTCGACTCGCATTGTCGTCCCGCGCTAAGCGCGCATTAGCATTCGTCACGAGCACACATGCGACGATCGTTCCGACTAGCGCGCGGCGTCGTAATACGTGCGTTCGTTTGAAATAAGAAGCGCATTACGGCACGCGTGCCGCATGGTAGTAGGAGAATAGTACTTGCGAAGCGTGCTTTCGTCTATATACATATGTACATTTTCATGCGCATCGCCGGACGATGAATTATTATTTTCCAACCGTTTATTCGCAACGATTAGTGTTCGCTAATAAGACCCAGCCAGCATGGTGACGCGATGTCGGAAATTTTTCTTCAGATATTTCACGACCGAAAATATTGAGTATCAAATATTTACATCAAAGGTGGAAAAATGAGTTATTTTTCTTTTCTTTTTTTTTGGCTATTTACTCGTTCAATTGAAGTACACTATATAACGAAGAAAATTAAGCGCATTTAGTTAATTAGAACGAAAAATCTGTGCATATTTTTCGCACATTTATACCACCGATCTATTATATGGTGTTTGAATGGAGTTACATACATATACACATACATATTACGAATGTATTATGTATCCTCTTTATAAATTTTGCCCCCTCAGACGAAAAATACTTCCGCGGCGCCTGTGAATACGTGAAAAATATGGGAAGAGGAAAGAATGAAAAGAGAAGGGAAAAAAATGCCAACGACCATCTCAGCTTATATATTATTTATTCATTTACTTGTTTATTTATTTGATGAAAAATATATTATATATATAAAAGTAATGTACGTAAAATATAATCTCGGGAAAATATGTTTCTCATAAAAATTTCATATAATTAGGCGCTCTATTGTTTTATCAATAAACGAATGTGTCATCGATAAAGCAAATACGTGCAGCAGAGCTAAGCTTCCAAGAATATGGCCTCGATTCTTATCGGGGCGAGCAGTTCCGCGTATCTTAATGAAACACCCATGGAACAAGTCATTTGTACGACCGCAATTTGCACCATGTTTCGCGAGTGCGGGTCTTTAATTTCCGTATCGATCGCCGCGGCACAAATCACAGACGGTGGTTAATTCGGATTCCGAAGTTACCGGGGACTGTTTTTACGTGCGCGCCGAATAACGGCGGCGTGTGTGCGCGCACGGAATCGACGTGTGCGATCGACCGCGCCGAGAAAGACGACGCGGCCAGCCGGCTTACGCGGTGAGCCAAGAGTTGCCGTAGAAGGACCGGCGGCTGGAGGCCGTTCGAATGGGTAGAGGGGTCTCTCTCTCTCTCTCTCCGCGAGAATACGCAACGACACGCGTACCATCAAACGAGACACGCACACGTAACACGAGGAAACACGTGCGTCGTAATACGTTATTAATGCATAATGGAGCGCCGCGCGCGTATGAGTAGAAACGCATGAATCGAACGAGCCCATTCTTCTGCCGATTGTTTTCTATTTGAGTATGTGTGTGTGTGTGTGTGTGTGGGATAAACACTATCAATGAAATATTCGATAATACATTCATTAATACATACGCGTCAGTGAAATTTATTCAATGTTTAATATTATTATAAAGATGATGTATTTAAAGAGCTGTCGCATTCATACGAAAGCGGACACGGCTTACTTACACAAACGCAACTTCAAAGTACGTATTCGAGTATACAATCCCACATGTACGCGGACGGCAAACGTTCCAAATACATCACACACACACATATACGTGCGCTTTCATACCTGAATTTCAAAGGATGAGAGCAAACGGTCCATATGTGTATCTCGAAAGAAAAGAAGTTGCGAAGATTTGAGGTCTGCGAAATCGCGACTCGCATATCTGCACGCACGTGACTGCGCTCTGCCTGCGTTTATATGGAGCCGCGCGAAGAGAGGCCAGCTCCGAAACTCCATATCGCCATGCCAACTTCTTGCGTAGGACGCAGGCCTGGCCGCCGATGATGATGACGGAGCCGGCCGTGGTGGTGGTTAATGCGAATGACGCTGGCGGTGGTGATCACTATCGTACGGCATTTGCAACGCACAGTGCCGTTTCTGTACTCCCGGTGAACGGAACACGCGTTGTTTTCTCGTTACCGTTGCGTCTCAAGTGTATCGCCGCAGAAGTATCGTCGGTTCTCTCTTCAGTGGGAGAACTGGTCGGCGCGAGTCCTCATTAGGAAATCGTTCGCGTGTTTAGTGCGAATGTCCATTTGACTTTAAGACGATTTTTCCGACGCTGTTAGAGTTTCACGCAAATAGTTTGGTATGACAGTAATAAATACAGTAATTATAACACGATTAACATTAAATAAGCAAAAAATTACTAACAAAAATATATATATATAATAAATACGCGCGTGAAACGGTTTTTCAAATATAAACACATTAAATCGGCAATTATAGACGTTAAAAGCTAAAAGCTTTTATTTCTAAAAAAATTGTAGGATGTTGCATCGAAATGCAAATTTTAAATAAATGTTACAAAAGTTGTTGACTATTTTGCCGTACGAACAAGATATGATTAATTGGCTTTGGTGAACCTTTATGCCTTGTGCAGATTAATTTTGCGAGCGTTAAAAAACGCCGTTATTTATCAGCATTCTTAATCGTAACTCGCAGAAGTTCGCGCGACTCTTTGCATCTTCTCTTCGTAGGGTTCCCCACGGCTACCACGCCCCCGTTTCTCACATTTTTGTCATCGTTTGCGGGGAGCGTGTATCCCCGACCGGATCTCGGTGCCCACTTCCCATCGGCGTCTCGTGAATCTCTATAAGGCCGTCAAACGAGTAATTCGTCCGTACGTCTCTCTTCCCTTTCTTTCGCATCGAGCACCACTCGCTCACCTTCTCCCGCCGCCTCGCTCTTCGTTCTCCACCTGGAGATAATGACGGCCCGCTATGTCGATGAATAGAAACCCTTCCAACGAAGGATGCTAAATTTTCGTACCTCACGTATGTACGAACGGTCTCTTCTTCGTCAAGGATGGCGAGCCAGTGAGGGGCGAGGAGAGATAGAGTGGTTACGCGATGCGGAGTGAAAAGATTTTTGAAACGCGAACACAGCGCGCATTGTACGCATTGAAAAATTTACGTGTGTAGGCGACTGCTTTGTTATGCAGATCAGTCGCTCATTTAATTATGACGGCCGTTTTGTTTTGCTAGGAAGGCAAATTGTAATTAAAAATTTGAAACGGGTTTTTTAAATGGGTGCATTTAAATAAATCTTTCAAAAAATTGCTGAAATATTCGCGAGGACATTATTTAGCGACAAAAATTCGAAGAATTTTTGTATATTTTCGTACAAAGGATAATTTTCATTCAATGACTGTATTTTGCTAGAACTGCTATTTAAACAAATCTTTCAAAAAATTGCTGAAATATTTGCGAGGACATTATTTAGCGACGAAAATTCGAAGAATTTTTGTATATTTTCGTACAAAGGATAATTTTCATTCAATGACTGTATTTCGCTAGAACTGTTATTTAAACAAATCTTTCAAAAAATTGCTGAAATATTTGCGAGGACATTATTTAGCGACAAAAATTTGAAGAATTTTTGTATATTTTCGTACAAAGGATAATTTTCATTCAATGACTGTATTTTGCTAGAACCGCTACCGAGAGCTTATCACCGATAAGCATTATGTTTCATGGAGACTTCCTTCTGGAGAATTTTTCATATTTTTATTATGAATTCAAGAATGTAAGAGAGTCGCCAGGAAAGTCTCAATTTACATTCGCATCTGAACATGCAGCAGAAACCCAGCGAGTGTCGTAAACCTGTCGGAAATTGCGACCTTAAATTTTCCATACTCGCGCTCGTGCGTGTCGCGCTGTCCCATATCTAAACTCTACGATTAAATCATAGCAGTGTAACGGTAAATAAGTTAGCAACCGCGATTAACAATTTACCATCTGCGAAACAAGAGGGGAGAAGAAAGCAGGCACGCGAATCAGTTAAAACGATGTGTTCCCGCGCGAGAATCTAATTACCATATATCGTCCGATATATCGGCGCGTGAACGCGCGCTGTGCGGTTCGCATGCGTGCAATTTACTCGCGGCATTAAGAGGAGAGAAGTCGAAATAGTTGACGGTCGCGATCGTCGTTGTCGCTCTTGTCATGCGAGGCGGTCACGCGAGCCGCGTGTCGCCGATGCATTCCGCCGGGATGCATCAGTGCCGACGCTGAATAATGCGCCCCGTGCAGCGTCAGCGCGTAATCGCCGTCATCGCCGTAGAATGGTCCCTTTAGGCAATCTGCACATAGTTATATAAATGCCGCAATGAAGAGTTTATCGGGCAAAATAAATTGTCGAAGTTGTTCAAGCGAATACAATAAAACATTACGTTCTTTTCATAAAAATATAACAAAATGAACAGGACGCTCTTTGTATTGAATGTTCGCATTCTCTGATAAACAAGATAAGTATTGAGGATTTATTTTACGATTCGCAGAATACGATCGACATTACTTCCGCTTTCCGCGAAGATGTTTAGATATTTCATGGGGCGTATCCCAGTTGTAAAGATAAGGTTTATCTGTTTATCCACTTAGACGATTTTACGACGCGCATTGCGACACCGATATCGCGACATCGATACCGTCAGTTCTATGATCGCGAGACTATTATTCGCGATAGTATTAATTGATTGGTATCGCGGCTCCTCCACTCCGTATTTGCGCAGCTCGCTGCTTTGACGTTTATATTAGGGCGCCGGAAAATTTATGTCGCTCCCGCGAAAGATTGTTTGTTCCACGAGGCACAGGGAAAACTCGTTAAACTAGTAAATCGGGGCAACGTTAAATGGCGGTAATATTTTATGGTGCTTTTAATAAATGCTATCCGATCCGATTTAAGTTTCTTTTCTATACTACTTGGCAGCGAACTGCACTTTTCGCAAACTTCCTTGACGAATTTTTTTCTTTCCGGCGCCGATATTTATTATCATCGCAATCGGATGAGCCTGGCAATTTGCATGACAATTAGACATTCAGAAAATGTGTGCTGTTCAATCTATTATTATTGTAAATCAAGTCTATCTTGTCGTTTTCAATACTTCGTGTATCAAATACAGCTTCAGGCTTTCTTGCTGCAATGTTTCAGAACTGTCTTTCAATGTGGGATGAAATACATTGATAAAATTTTCATTTATACCATATTATCAATGTCTTCTGCATATATTGCCAGTAGGTAGAGCCTCGAGACACTTCGATCACCCGTTGTGTGCGATCGCTCGCGGATGACGAACGACGGCGATAAATCGCGCGCGGCCGATTTCGTCGTTGATGCCGCGGCGCATGGCGCATCGCGGCGCGAAATGCAGAAAGCGCGACGCGCGTCGAAGAAATTGCAATAAGGGTCGGACGGAAAGCTAGTCGACGGTATCATTTGGCGCAATAAATCCCCGGCCGATTCGCGTTGGAGCGTGCGGCCGACGGCGACGCCGCTATCCGCCGCGTGATCAGCGACCGCGGTGTGCAGTTGCAGCTGCGGCCCGAGAGCGCGCTTTCCGGGCCGCAGCGCGCAACGCTCGCAGGAATTTATACGCGCGCCGCTCTCGGGCGTGATTAACGAGAAAACCCCTTGCATTTTCGAGATACGGCGCGGCGCTCGCAGCTACGAGCCTGGCTCGTTTCCCCGTCGCGAGGAAGCCCCAAGCTTAATTAATTTATCGTTAAGGGCGCTTAATTGTCGCCTTTACGGTGCGTAACCGCGCTATTATTACGGCTATTATGCGGTCTGTGCGTGCGGCATGTAATACCGCGATATTAGCATTTTCGTTGTGTCGCTATTTTTAGCCGCGACGTCTCAACCAAATGCTTCAATCATGCTTATGTCGGCCATCGCATGTCGAGATTGCGAGATGCCTCCGATAATTTAATCGGGTCGACCGTTAACGGCCATTCGTCTCTCTTTTATCCGAACGATACGTCAATCCCGAATCCACACACTGTCCGGTGAATGCGCCGGAGCACGCAATTCGGCGATGCAGCGTTACGTCTTCCTTTCAGACCATTGCTTTCACGTGACGTCGATGAGAACTCGCTTCATTAAATCAACCGAAAATCGTTAATCGTGCCTTCCGGCTGAATCCTTCGAAAAAATCTGAGGTAGTCTCAGGTGGTTTTTGCTGCATTCGCTCTCACAATCTCGGATTTAATCTCGTTTGATAAAACGTACGAACGAAGAGTAAAAAATAAGTTTTTTCGCTACCGTTATTAACGTAACAACACGTTATTGATTACGTTGGTACATTTTGTACTTTTACTACATCCTCATCAGCATCATTAATCCTCGCATATAACATCGTCGACGGCCATGTTCGAGTTCCATCATTGTGCTCTGAGAAGAAACCTATATCGCAACAGTAATAATCTTCGATCGGCGACAGAATTCTCGTGCCTCTTAAAAATGTACACTCATGAAAATTTCCTGCCACATGCAACGCCGCATTAATCATAATTCTGGACCGGTTTCGAATTGTGTAATCGTCTTTTGTGCTTATCAAAATTCAATTAATATTGCGCATATCGCCGTGCTTTTATTATTACGCAATCGTATTATTATGCATATTTTTAGCTGACGAAAGGTTCTATTTATTATAAGCATAAATGCTTTAGTTGTTTGCATATTTATAGGATTTCCGTAGAAAACTCATCTTAAGCCCCGTGTGCGATCTGCTCGCGAGCGGGCGTTAAATGCGTTCCGTGCGCGAGGTAGTAGATTTGTCGTCGTTGACAGAACGCGCCGACCGGTTCGAGTATAATAACCGAGAGTCGTCCGAATAAAAATGATGTATACCGGGCGCGATGTGTCGACGAGATTGCGGCGATGCGGATTGAATTCAAATGAGGCTCCCCGCACGGCCTTACAAGATTATATCCGATGTCCTTCGTGGAATCTCCCCCGTGATGATCTTAAATTAGCCCCGATCACCGATCCCGATCGCGTCATTATCGCAGCGTGTTTGTCCGTAACGACGGTAATAGCGTTTTCGTGATTCGTTATGGCCGTCTACATTTTTTCGCATTATCGTGAACATCGCGACGGAGTTCCCGTCCCACTTTTTTGGCTTTTGGCAGTGGCGATACTGTAGCCGGGATATACAGTTTTGCGGTCGTGGCAGTTAAGAGAGCTGTAAATACGCACGCAGAAATATGGCGTACGGCTTGAGTCATCGCGCATCCGCAAGAGACTTTAGTTAATTAACTTTAACTACCTCAAGTTTACGAATATAGCAATTTGGCAACATGTGCCGCGGCATTGCATATTTACCCTCCGCCAGGCTTCTCTTGTCGGAAAACACAAATCTAAATTTATGCAAATTTCAGTCTTGATGAAGATATGACTTGTGAAATGTAAGATACACGCTATACAAACAACATGACGCGTGTTTTGCAACTGCCAGAGCGATTTCAACGCCGATCAAGCGGAGGGAAAAAAAAAAAAAGAAAAAAAAAACGGACACATTCCGGCGGGCGAATTACGTTAACAGCGAGTCCAATCGCGCGTAGCGCAATCCAAACGAATAATTACACCCTGGGAATTCCAATTAAGTCGATAATCCAGCGGTCGTAAGCAGCGCGATTGCGTTAGCTCAGAGCACCGCCGCTGTCACCGGAGAGAGACGTAGAGCATGACAGCGGCCTAAGGCGCCAAGTGCATCGGCCACATTTGCGCCCCGCGGCGCACCGAATGTCGGATCAAAGCGAACGATTCGAGAGAAAGAAAAAGAGAGAGAGACAGGTACAAAAAAGGGACGTAGGCGCAGGGCGAAAAATAAACCGCCGCGAAATTCTGCGCACACGCACGCCGCGCCGCTACCGGATACACATACGCTCGACGCAGAGACCCGTTAAGGACTCCTCACACCGAGAAACCATCCCTCGCCTCGCCGCGGACGTTTTACAGCGCCGGATGCTAGTTTCGCGTTGCTCTCTTCGCCGACGCAACGTTACGGTTGTCGGTGCATATAAAGCAGCGAGGATCTCAGCTGTGCAAACCGGACGCGAAGGAGCGCACCGAGTGGCGCCGTAGGAGATATCACAGCACGGATGGTTAATCCGCGCCAAATATATGCGGAATCTCGCGGCAAGCACGCTGCTTCTCTCGCCGGCACGATGAAGCGGCGCTTTCGTCGTGCTGTTAATCCCCTCGCTTGTTCGAAGGCGAACTTTTGCTCGTTCTTCTTGAAAACGGGTTTACCGCGTGTGTATCATGCGCGCGTGATGTAGCGGTACGTGTTAATCGTTACTGTGTGCAGTTTAGCCTGTCGTCTTTGCCTGCACGGCTATCCACCGAACAAATATGAATGATCGGTATCTCGAAAAGTAATTGGATGCTTAACACTTGGAAAACTTAATAAACGCCACCGTATCTGGACTTCCATTTTCCCATCGTACTTCTATTCTGCGCGAGTACATTCGGGTAAAGTTTTATCGCTCGCAGAAAGTTCGACCCTGGTTACGGGCGTGTTCTCGATTTTGTTACTTGTATCTACAGCTGGGTTCGCGCCTTTTTATCCTCAACATTGTTACCCAACTTCGCCAGCGAGTTAAATAAACTTCTTACCGTCGCTTGGTCGATTTCTTGTTGCATTTCTTTTTATACGGTGTAAATTCTATTCTCAGAAGCTTTCGCGTCGTTAATGGCTAGCCGATGGGATTTTCAACGTGTCGGAAAATCCTTAGCGACATATAAAATGTTCCTTTTTTATTTCCCCCACTTATGTTTATACAATTCTAGTTGCAGTCTTGTTAAAGCGATGTTGCAATGTTTTTATATTAAATAATCTTTCATTTCATTTAATGGCACGATAATCTTTTCTACGCTATAAAATCTTAAAGTTGTTCAAACTCTAAAGCTGTTTCATAGTTTTTAATTACCGCTAAAATATAAAATATTATCTATTCCATTAGCCTTTCTCTTTTCTCGAGCTGCGCCAATTTACAGTTAATCCGTCGTTATATTATGGTTGAGTAATTCGCGCGGCGTGGATGACGTAATTCTTGTAGTAGGTTAGCCCCGTGTCGCGAGGTCACCGGGAAAAAAAGACTCCGTCGAGGTTGCGCCCTAAGAAAGCAGCCGGGACGCCGGCGGGGACCAAGTAATCATGGCTGGTCGTGGACTTCCAGAAACCCTTGCTGCGAACTTGCGACGATGCAATGGGTTTCCGGGAATTATGCTCCTAACAAAGCAATTGCGTCGACCTATTGTCTGTTTAAATTGCGACATCGACTTTGTAAAAGATCCATTGCAAAAACAGTCGCGTCAATTTAGTAATAATACAAACTTCACAAAAGATGGATTGACAAAAGCATTTGTGTCAAAGTAGGATTTCGAACTTCTTCGGAAAAAAATTCGCGAAGAGCAGCTTGTGCAAAATCGCACGACGATGACCGATAATCGTGCTTCGTTTCACTTTAATTATGGACAATTTTAACGTCCTAGAAACTGGCCGAGCAATTAGCTCTAAATGGCGTGATGCGTCGGTAGAAGGAGAAATATACAATATGGACGATTCTTAACTCGCTCGTTGCGATTCGTATTCGAGAGTCAGTCAACAATTTATAGCCGGCTGTTGTTCCTCTAACAAGCTCCTCGATTTCCCGAGGCTTGCGGAATTATAGTTCACGCGGGCGCCCGCAGATATTTCTGCACAAGAAGAATCTCCGAGAGAATTTATTTGCGGCTTAACTCTTGCGCTATCTACGCGCATACTCTCATTGTAATTAGAATGCAGAATGTTTTATCCACTTTGATTTATATTCTTAGCATCGATCGGTTGATTTCGAGAAAAAACGACAACTTATTTGAATTATACTCTCTTTAATAAAACGTAATAGTATATTGAAAGAAAAAAACAATTGATAGGAGCGTAAAATATATTTCCTTTCAATTAGCGTCATCATTGTACTATATTCGGGCGCATGTTTCCTTCCAGAAGGCCGTGAGACTCCGCTGTCACCGCCACCTCCTTCGAGCTCCTCGGTTCAGACGTCACCTCGTGGCTTGGGTTACACCTGCGGTCCTATAGATGGATCCTTGTACGCCGTGGTGCATCAGGGCTCAGCAGGAGGTGCCCGCGGCTCGCCCTTGACGGTTTCTATGGACAGTGGCATAAGCAGCGCACCGCCACAAAGACCCAGCCCGCCGGAACCCGAGCCGGAAAATCAGGCTCACGGAGACCTCGACAAGCTTCTCCATGATATGATGCTCACCGTCGAGGTAATTAAGTTTTTTCATCGTTAATCGTCTATAATATAGATAATTATTGCTGCATTCTCAATCTTTGGAATACACGTGCAACAAAATTGAAGAATTAACTAATTAGAAGAAACGATCCACGCTTCAAACGTTACATTGTAAAATTTGTTTCGCAGTCTATGCCAGATCCTCCGACGGAGAACTACAATCGCGATCGAAACGAGAAGATGTACATTCAAGAAACACGCAGCTACAGCAGTCACCCGACGTCTTCTACTTATTCCACCTTGAAGGACTCGTACAGGAGCTACGGGGCTGGCAAGGAGTCCAGTCCGCCTTACAATTCCAGCAGCAGCTACAGCACTCTGAAAAACGAGTACAGAGATTCGTCGAAGAGCGTCGAGCATCGGCGGGACGATTTCGAATATCGCGTGTCCCCGGATCGGAAGATATCCGAGTCCTCCAACGATTCCTACCGAAAGCACGCGGATTCCTTCTCGCCGCCCGGCAACATCGACTTCATCGACGAGGACATCCCGTATCACGCCAGGCAGACCAGTCAGCCGTTCTCGTACGGCGCCACCACCGACATGATAAAGCATCAGAAGCTGTCGTCGCCCTCGTTAGTGAGGAAGGCGTCGGTGCGCGGCGCGGCGCCCGTCGTGGACTTCGAGGACATTCTTGGCGAGAATTCTAGGAGACCCATCAGCCCTCTCAGTCCTAATACTCCGGATCCACCGCCGGAGTTCGCGAACGGGCCTGTCAAGAGTGGAACGGACCACATCGACGGGTGAGTAGTTTGACTTTTCGCCCTGCAAGATTTATTCACGGTATAATCTATAATTGTGTGGGAATCACTGCTTTACGTACTTCAAATTACTGTGCACTTCGAAAACGGGCCGGAAACCGCGAAAGCGTTTGAATATTCACGCCTCGCCAATTACGTTCCAAATTATATTTCGCTTACACAGCTCTATTCTCTCTGCAAACAGTTAACTCCTCGCTTTTACTTCACCGTCTTAGCATTTCCGAGAGAAATTACGCTCTCCACATTTCGCGACACACGATACATACCCGTTTCACGCTGTCAACGGCCGAAAACGGCTTCCTCGCGGCGGATAAGTCGCGACGTTGCGAAAGCAGAGATTAGACTGGGTTTCCGCGGCGGTCGGCGGGGGGGGGGGGAGGGGAATCGCGGCGAATCGGCCGTACCTCTGGCAGAGCTTCCAGACGATCGTCGTCGGCGGTATAATGTTGCAACGCGTCGTCCGTATCGGGCGCCGCAAAAGAACCGCTTTCGCGCTCAAGAGAACAGACGAGAAAGAGGAGGAGGGAACAGAAAGATCCGCGAGTCGACCATGAGCAATTAATAAATTGCCGACCCATACACAGTCACATCGCGGTATTTCTGCCGCGAATGGCAAACGCGGTCGTTGTGAGTCACTGTCGTTTGTAACGCGAATGGAGTAGAAATTTAGCGATACGTCCTCGTCGGCAGTCAGTGACATTTTACGAATGACGCGAGATCCCGAGACGCATATGCTAAATACGGGCAATGAAGTTGTGTGAACTCATACTGCTGAATTGATTTCAGGAACTCGAACGCGAATAAATAACGCTCGATGCGAACGTACGGCTCATTAATTTTTCCATTACTTTAATTATTTAATGCCGATTTAAATGAGGTGAAAGTTCTGTGAATAAAAAATGATTATTCTACAGTCTGAGAAATAAATTATAAATATCTTAATAGGTACAAATAAATAATTTTCGAGAATTATAGCGATTCTTTCTACACGCCGTTGACAATAAATGAGAGCGGCAGAAACCGAAGTTAAACGGTTATAGCAATGTTTCGAAAGAGGGATCATTTATTATATGGCGTTGCCGTAAACGTAAACGCGTTTCATAAATGCACAGTTACTGTGTAACATCGTTCACTTCGAAGTCATCAATTTTTTTGTGCAACCCGAGGCTCTCGCGATTCGGTCCCGCCCCGTACATTTACGAATGAGATCCCGCGCGCGTGAATGGAGGAGAAAGCACGCACGCGGTCGCGTAAAATGAGTCTGTTAACCCTCTTCGGCTCGGCGCGACTATAAAATAACATACCGGTTCAAGCATTCACTCTTTTAGCCGCGGTGTCGTAAAAACGCGTCAAAAAAGACCGATGTCGTTATGTTGTATGATCCTCTCCCGTCGACTACAAATAATCTTGTAATTATCTGTAAAATTCTTGTAATACATATACGTTTCAAATTATACATTTAAGCATTTTATTTGATTAGAAAATGACGCTGTTCTCAACGTTAACATTTTTTTTTAATTTTTGATATGAGTATAAAGATTTTTTTCAATAAAAAAATTAAAATAAAAAGATTTTTAATCTATTGCTTCTAGTTTTAATTATTTATTTTAAGAAAGTGTACAACTTTTTGGACAATTGATTTACAGAGGGTTGATGGTGGCTCGTTGAGTTTGACGAAGCATATATTTGCGTCGTAAAATTCACATCGTAATATGTACTACGAAATCCCAGTGAAAATAAACGCGCGATCTCCCTTCGTGAGCGGCACGATTTTGCGCCGCGCCCGTATAACCGCAAGAGATTTCGCGCGGATATTTTATGAAGAAGCGCTTCCGACCCGAAGAGGGGAAACAGACGACGTTTATGGTCGAAGAGATCGACGGACAGTTCGGCGGGTTCACTTTCTCGCGAGTGAAAGAAACGCGGCATTTCAGGCGCGAGGATATCGGAGATCCTCGCTCTATCCACTGCGACTCTCGCGAAAATAAAAACGGCGAGCTGTCAAATCGCGTTATTTAATGAGCATGCTTCGGAGGGTTGCGACATCGCGACACGACTGTATCGTCGGGGAAAAATATGGAGCTTAAGACGAAGAAGTCACCTATTTCGGGGCGCTTGGTCGCTCTCTGACATAATTATAAATATAGAACGGACGAGTGAGACGCATTAAATCGGCCCTGCGGAACCATGAATATCTCACTCTGCCACCATCTCATTTATCTTCATTTATTTTACCTACTTTTGATATACTCGGAATGATCTACGGGCTAGTGAGATATCAAATGTTTCCTGCTCAACATAAAATAACGCTTTGTTATCACGTGTAATAGACACTACGCGATATAGATGTTATTTTGTAACTTAATATTACTTTACAAAGCTAGATTTATTAGAAGAAGTAATTTTATATTTGTATTACACATTTATATGTCTGTAACATTATGTTCTCACATCAGTGCATGTTTTATTTGAGTTATTATTTTTAAACACGTGTGTTCTACGAAGCGCTGCCCGTTTCTCTCTTCACGCTATTGAGTAGCGCGTCATTTTATCTTTGCGTAACTTTTCTCACAACATCAGAAGCGCCAGAGGAACGACAGTCGGAAGCGGAAGTCATTGGAAGGCGAGGTGAGAGCACAAAAGTCGCTCATAAAGTCTCGCATAATTTTCTTTGCAAGCTCGCGCTTACGTCACTCTTTCCGGACGGATGAGACTTCTATACTTTTGCGAGCTAAACTTTTCCATTGCACACGGAAGTCCTTCCTGTCCACATAAAAATGTCGCTGGTTAACACAACATGCACATTTTTTACTGGACTTTTACATATTCATACACTTTTAATGCAAATTATTATGTCAAGCATGCGAAACGATGTTGTAAAAAAGCGGTGTAAGTAGGAAACGGTGGTAACTAGTCAGACAATGCGGAAAAGATACGACTTATTTAACATTTATTTTATTACCACTTGTTATTAAATACATCCTTTATCTTTTAAACTTACAAGTGAGAATTAGTAAATAAAATTATGAAATAAACGGTTAACAGCTATCTACAGTATGCATAAAATTATATATACACACAGGTAATAAATCTAATTACACACATATCTTTATCGTGTAATATGTTTTTAAACGGTCAAGTCCGCACGTTTATAAATTCATGAAACTTGTTTTTAATTTTTACAACATAAACGAAGTGCAATTTAATTAAAAATCTATCCACGAAGCAAATTTATGCGCATTGCATCGTTACGCAGATGAGATCTCGATGAGCATCCATATGCAATTGCATTTTATGGCACGCTCAACTTGCGTGCGCGTCGGGCGTCTCTTATAATTTCTCTTGATACAAATGACGGCGCGCATGCTGCAATCAATTTGGAATCAACGATTTAAGTCACGCTCGCAGAATGTCGATTGCAAAATTAGATTTTCGTCGATAAGTCTTTCGGAAATCCAAAGCGGTAAATCGTGCCTAATAGAAAAAACAAATTCTAAGTGAGACGCAGTGAGCTTTCCTCGCGATTGCGAAACGATTGCGGCCGTGTAAACAAACCAGTGGAGTTAAAATAGCATTTGTTGTTTGTCATGAATAATACAAAAAGCACAGAATTCCATTCTTCTCCGATTTAATAATATAACATATCGAGCTTGGTTTCCGAGAAACACAAACCAATATTTCAATCAACGATTTATTTAAAATAAACGTCGAACGCTCGCGGGAGATTCGACGAATCGGTCAAGGTCGATGCGAGCTCACCGATTCCAAACTCTTCCATATTTCATGCCTTTAAAGGCGCTCCGCATTTGCCATTCACGAAGTTCCTGCACATCTTTGGACATGCAATTTTATAAGTCATGAGATAAATTATTTTCCTCTCAGAAAAAGTAGGGCAGAAATAATTTGTAATTTTCCAGCTTGAAAACTAGAAACTGCTACTCAAAGCGAGTGAAATTTTTCGTGCTGGATGTAAATATATAAAATCATTGTACATTGGCGCGCGCGCGCGTACGTACGCGTCGCGAATATTATACAGTAGTTATTTTTTTTTTTTTTACACAAAAGCAGTAAAAGAATTTTCCAGCGTTTCACCGCCGCGCGAGAATCCGAAGATTTAAAGCGATGCGTCTTTAAACTAACGCTCTTCTCAACCGGCAAGTTCACTCTCGAGGCGCAGTTTACAACCCTCCCGGGGGTTGTACGTGTTCGGGCGGGCATAAATTTTGTTATTGGAAAAAGAAATCCTCCGTGACTTACGCTGATTGGCTACCGCGGCCGTCGTTTATTATCTCGGCGAACGGGGCTGGATGTAACGCGCTCACCGGAGCCACGAGCCGATGGCCCGGGGCGACCTCATCGATCAGGGTGTAATTATCGGCGTCGATCGCGGTAGGAGGTCCAGAATCCGGCATAGCAGAGTGCCGCGAGTCTATTCGCGAAGGAGCCGGCGCGTTCTAACGAGCCTTTGTTACCGGAGTCGCGGTCTCGTGTTCCTCACGAGAAAGCGCAGCTTCTCGTATTTTCACCTGCGCGTCGCGTAACGCGATAGGTCTCTGTTGCGAGGCACAAAAGCGAAGAGCGTCGCAACGATTCGGCGTTACTCTCTCACGACGTGCTCTTAAAACGTCTAGTTTCGCAATATACGAGTCCGTAAATATCGAAGGGAAAAACTTGACTCTGTCGTCGACCGTTGAAGGATCGAGTAATTTATCAGAGAAGCTTCTAGCTCTTTTTACTTCTATTTAATTAAGTAATTCCCATTTCTTGCCTTTGTGCGCGATACGCTTCGCGGAAAGACATCAAAGAGCTCGAGATAAGATCGAGATTTTGTTTTTTTGTTATTATTCAGGTTATCGTGGCTGAGACAACAGCAATTGAAACTCGCTGCTAGGAGAGATGAAAGAAATCCTGGTAAGCTCTGGCGGCAGGAGAGCGGAAGCCGTGTTATCGGCGAGCTCAGGAGCTTGCAGAGAGGAAGATTGAGACACGATGGTTACGCGAGCGATTCAGCGGTTCTCGACGACGATGACGACACATGGGCAGCGAGCTCCGTTTCAGGACAGGTAAGAAATCATTCAAATAAAAGGATGTGCTAAATATTGCTTGCGGCAAATTATTAATCCGGTAGTCAACTGATCTTAATTTTCTTTACATAAATTTTTATATACAATAGTTAAAAAAATAGGCAACTTATTACTTATTAGACAAGTTTTTTAGCGCGAATCCTAGAATGCACAGAAACACACAAATGATGCAGGAATTAAAATGTGTACTTGGCAAAAAATTAATGTATCTTTATTTAGTCGGAAATGATTAAAAATTCACTTTTACTTACGTAACTTGCACAACTTTTCCTACACTCCACAGTATCATTTTTGCTAACTAATATAACAATCTGTCGCTCGTAACAGATAACATTCACTAACACGAAAGATAAGTCACGCATTCTAGGATTAACTTAGTTGACATTTGCCATTTATCGATTAGCCACTGTCGAGAGCCGTACTGTACACCTCCGCACCAGCTAGTCCTCTACTTCCGCAGAGATCGAGCAGCCGGAAGTATAACGGCAATATCGGAAATGGCTTTCTCGGCAGACCGCGGGCGGAAAGTATGAACGAACGACCGTTCGTCTCCGTGAAGCGCGCTTACGAGTACCGGAAGTACAACGACAGTCAGGTAAGTACACGTGTGCATTTAGATGCGCTGGGTGCACTCATTGCTCGTTAGAATCGTGCCGTCGTTTCGAATATTCCAACGGAATCATCCCTAACGATTTTATCACATCACCGTGTTCTGTAAAAGTCAAATAATTACTACATTCATCATAAATCGATATCTAAAAATTTTCGGAACAAAAAATTTCGCGGGATATAATAAATGAGATTTTAACAGTGTTTTGTATTTAATATCGATATTCCTCGGATATTAGAAGTATTCACGATTATTATGAAATTGATTGCATGAGTGGAGTCGCGGCGATCGAGGATAATATCGAAGGAAATAAATAGCTATTTGTGTGGAGTTCGAAATGCTGGTACGGTCGATCCCGCTTTGCGCCGATGAGACGGCGGCAGCACGAACGCTACAATTTAGGTTCCATAGATAACAAGCGAGGGAAACTCCCCCAGCAACGCTGCATCTTATAGCTATACCATATAGTTAGATCCTAAATAGCAAGAAATAATCCCCCTAAAATGTAGACTGTCAGACGATTCACCCTTTCATCCAAGATAGAAATCCTTTCTAACTCTTTCTCGTGCTATACTTTCGACGCACCGGCGAAGAAGAAAGTGAAAATTATATAGTACAACATCCGTCGTGTCGCATTATGAACTAATTAATTATTATATAATTTGATTTCTCAAGTCTTAATATTTTTCTAGCCGGCGAACACACTCATTTTCCGCTTAACGCGATATCAATTAATGTTACTTCGTCGTCTAAGAGGTTTTGCTTGGGTGATTAATACGCGCGACGTCATCGTCATGGAGGAAATAACTCTTTTTTTGGTAACACGTTGCCTCGCGCTCACAAGTCGTATTCATAAATATGCTTTCGGGGTTTTAATTAAAATTGTTTGCGAAGGCAGGCGACGCTGCGTGACGTTATCAAAAGAAGGTCGTTCCCTTCATCGTTTTCGCACCACGCGGAACAATTCCCAGCTGACGCGGCAGCTGCGTTACGACTACGCCGCGTTAACCCGCGCTATTAATTAGCCCGCGCAATTAATTAACAACGATTCGAGCTTAAAGCTCCGCCGGCGTGGGTAATCGAGGGCACTCGGAGCATAGCACCGAAAGGATTAAAAACGCTCCTAGTTCGCCGGCATGTAGCATAGCGCTTGGCTTGCATTCCAGAGCCCTCCGACATCCCCCCGCTCGGCCTTAGCGGCCGCGCCACCCTTAGGGTTAGCGGCCAACCAGCAATCGAGTTCCAACAACACCGAGAGGCCCCAGCAGCAGCAGCAGCAGCAGCAGCAGCAGCAGCAGCAGCAGCAGCAGCAGCAGCAACCACCACCGCGACCGGAATCGCGCAGCGACAGTTTTGCGCGGGCGGACGCGTTGCTGCGCGAGCATCGCCATCAGCAGCTGCAAACCGGCAACGATCGCTCCGAGCGGAAGCAGACGATCGCGATTCAGGAATACGGGACGCCGACGCGAAACGCACGGCCCGAATCGAGAAACCGCGTCGCTTATCAGAGCGTCGGGAGTTACAGCTCGACCGGCAGCCACGACCAGGTGGACGGCGGATTGCTGGCGGTGGTCGATCAGCCTGACCCTCTCGTGAGCCTCATTCAATCTCTAGCCGAGATCTCACCGATTCGCGCATCTCCGAGCACGCCGAAAGCCGCGAACGAGCATCCCGTCGGCGGCAACGCGATCGCAGCTACTACAATGCCTGCCAGTGTGCCTAGCAATGTTACTAATTGCTCCTCTAATCAGTCGCCCAAAGCATGGCAGAATTGCACTCAGGTTTGTCTCCCGCTCACGCAAACCCCGCGCGCAAACCCATATCCAGCACTCGGTATGTTTTATAACAGTCATTTGCCTTATTGTTTCTTTTTTTTTTTTTATGCGTGTCGCTAGTGATTAGTTACTAATTGAGAATTGGTCTCGGCACTTGAAGCACGCCTCGCTTGGCTGGTAGAGCGTAGACTGGCGCAGAAAACGGCGTTGTGCATTTCCGTTCGCGGTTAATCGATGTCTCGTCAGTTCGTCGCATCTCGCCTAGCGTCTCCGCGAGCGAGCACGCGCAATTACAACGAATCACGTTAAAATTTCACAGCCGCACAATGACTCGGCGTCATCGTGGACCGAGAGGAGCGTCAGTCCCGGGAGCGCGGTCGTCAGCGGCGCCTCGCGTCCGCAGACGCCGGCGTTTCCGGTTCATCCGCGGACGCCGTACGTCAACAACGCGTCGCCCACGGTGACGTTCGCCAGCGATCGCACTTACATGACGTCCAACAACAGCTACAACGTTAGCAACAACAACAACAACGAGGCCGGCGGTAATAATAACAACAACGTCGGGAACTACGGCGCCGAACGAACGATATATATCGAAGAACGAAGAGAAGTCTCGAAGGAGACGGGACTTCCCCCCAAGAGTCCGACAACACAGCGGTAGGTTCCACTTTCTCTCATTCTCAACGTGTCTTACAGTTTTTAACGTAATCGCATTGAGATTGGAAAAATTCTTCGGAATTTTTGTTCGATGCTGATATTATTATCTATCGATAATTTTAACTTTCAAAAATATTGGGTGACAAAATGCAAACATTTTCCGCTCATGACATATACATATTTTAATTTTTCAATATTACAATTTGTTTACCTTAAACTTTGATGATTAGCGCTGGGATGCAGCACATCCGATACTTGAATATTTTGCAAATAATACGAAAAATAATTTCCACAAGCCACGCGTATGGCGTGAAAGATTTTTCTGTGAACGCGACAGAGGATCGCAAAGAGGGATGATGACGCAGAATGATATTCGTGATTCTAGACGCTTGAGTTTCCCGGCAAGCGGGCCGCTTAAACAAATGCATAACAAACGATGGCCGCTCACTAACCAATCGGCGTCGTTCGACTATAGGTAATATACACGAAGAAATCGCGCGAGCGAGTGAGCTCTGCAATTGAATATGCAATTAATGGCGTTAACGTTAATCACAGCGACGGAGAGCGTCGCGTCCAAATATTTGCACTATGAATGTTTTGTGTCATGTTGTACTAACCGCGCGTGTTGATACGCTCGGAATGCATCGTATCATAGATAATGTATCACTCTTCACACGATAATACGATATATGACCAGAAAACACCGCCATACATTGAACCTCTCTCTCTCTCTCTGTCTTTCATAATCCGAATAACATGTAACGCACCTTTTAATGTCTGTCTCGTCACAAATTGTAAATGTTTTTTTCGTAAGTAACGAAAGAATCACACGCCTCGCTAGAATTCATGCAACATATTCGATCCCATTTCTTATCTTACGTCCATGCAGTTGTAACAGGGGAGATTTAGCGCGCTTCGTATCATAAATCGCGGCCGCGTATGCCGGCCACACTGTGTGTTGCACCTTCAAACTAACAAGAACTCGCGCTTCCTTGCATCGTGTGTGATAGAAACTTCTCGTGTATCCCAAGTACATGTTATCGACGAAATAAACTATATTACTGAGGAACTAAAGTAAACATTTCCACCATCCTCCCCCTCTCCCCTCCGTCGAGACGTTTTCGAAGAAGAGATTCTTTTCCATCAACCTATTTTCCCCGCTTTTCGCTAGAGGCGTTCGTCCCCTTTAATATCGGAGGCGCACCTCCCGCCTCTCAGACTTCCCTCAACAACAGTGTGTATACCGTCTTTTCCCGGTGTTTTCCTCACGATGTACAGCACTATGCACGAGTCAGCCAACACACACACACACGTCTGTCTGCACGGAAATGTCGATATATTCGCGCGGAATATCATCTAACGTTGCGCTCGGTTGCTCGTTTTACAGCAAGGACCGACCTGTTTCTCCGGTAAGCGAATCGACGATGTCGCAGCCGCAGGCTGTCTCGCGCAGTCCTGGAACACCGACCCACATAGAATTCGCCCAAAGCCCCAAGGTGAGCATCCTGATATTGCATTACGTTCGCATCGCGCTGTTTGTTCCATTCAACGCTTCCAAAATAGAAAAATAGCGCTCGTGTATTTCGCGGAACTTGCAATCGAATTAAAACTTTGCTCAAGCTTCAAGTTTGAAGCGATATGATTTGAAATTAGATACGTTTGTCAGCGTTTTATTAGATTTAATATTTTGATGTACGCGAGAGGAAGATGTACAGCTTTTCCTTTTGGGTTTCGCAGAGCGCTGCGTCATACACCTCGATCAGCAGCGGTGGTTCGCCGCTCCAAGTCCAATATTACAGCAGACGTTCCAGCGTTCATTCGAACACCGAGCCTCAGGAAGTAGCCGACGCTAATGTGAAATTCGTACGAGACACCAGCAGGATTTGGTACAAACCCAATATATCGCGGGAGCAAGGTAATCATTTTTATTATTCCACTCATCTTTTACAATCGAGTGATTTATTACTTTAATCACTAAATGAAACGATCGCAATAGTTTCAATTTTATTTCTAAGCCACGCTATCTAATTGCATAAGAAAATCTCCGATTTTCAGCAATCTCGATGCTGAAAGATGCGACACCCGGTACATTTGTGGTACGAGACAGCAACTCGTTCCCGGGTGCCTTCGGGCTGGCATTGAAAGTTGCAACGCCTCCTCCAGGCGCGCCCAGCAGCCCGCGAGATCCCTCGAGCGAGCTCGTCAGGCACTTCCTGATCGAGCCGACGTCGCGCGGCGTCAGACTAAAGGGTTGCGCGAACGAGCCGGTCTTCAGCTCACTCTCGGCGTTGGTTTACCAGCACAGTCTGATGGCGATGGCGTTACCTTGCCAACTGCTGCTACCTGAGCCGGAAGCAGCTGCCAGAGCCTTAGACTCACCTGGTACTAATAGCACTCAGCAGCTCCTCGCTCAGGGCGCAGGTAACTGATTGCGCACACTTTTTAATGCAAAATTGAAATAGAAGGAATGAGAAGAGGCTTGAATAAACTTTCTCACAGTCGAATTAAGATCAATTTAAGGCAAATTACATTGATTAGATGAGATGCGGGAATCCTAAATCTGGTCGCTGCTAGACGCTTTAAACTGATTTTATTTTCAAGCCTTTTAATTTGTTAAGAGTAAAAAAAAAAAATGTTTTTAAATATATCAAATATTATTCTTTGCAGCATGTAACGTTTTATACCTCTTCACGGTTGACACGGAATCCTTGACCGGCCCGCAAGCCATAAAGAAAGCTGTCACCAGCCTGTTCGAGCAGAAACCGCTGCCGGTCGCCACGATTGTTCACTTCAAAGTTTCCACGCAGGGCATTACTTTGACCGACAATGCGAGAAAGTTATTCTTCCGCAGACATTATCCCACAAATAACATAAGTTATTGCGGACTGGACACTGAAGAACGCACGTGGGAGTTCGACAACGACGACGCCATCAGGAGATCACTTAGCGCTCAGTATGTTTTCCAAATTTAACACGCTGTGTTAATTATCAATGATAAAATAATGACAAATCTCTGATATTTTAAAACACAACACTTGAAAGTGTCATTATTTCTTTTTTTAGTCGCTGCTTCGGCTTCGTAGCGAGAAAACCCGCCCACAAATCGGACAATCAGTGCCACGTGTTCGCCGAATTGGAACCAGAGCAACCGGCCACGGCCATCGTCAATTTCGTAAACAAGGTCATGATGGGAAGCTCCATCGCCAAAGCTAACATCGTTTAAGAAATCGCTACTCGCTCGCCACAATTTGCCAAAAAAATCAACGGGCACAAACATCACCGCGAATTTTCATCGATTCCACCTTCAAAATTGACACATATCTTCTAACGCGAGAAAAAGTTTAGAATCCGATTGGAGAGCGATCGAGAAACGAATAACGGGACGAATGAATCGATATAATCGATTAACAAAATCATTAATCCGCTGTCACGCGGAGGACGCGCGCGGATTCTTGAAAAGGATCCCGCTGCAAAGTGACCGCACGAATTAATCATTATTGTTAACTGACTACTCGTAATAAGTCGTCGTGCATTTCGTAGCGTTGAATCAGTAGGACATTCATGTTATAAACAGTAGGGACGGCATAATTATCGGTAGCACTGCGAAGAGATCGAGGATCCCTCTCTTCGGGATGAGATCGAGGAGAACGGACGAGAGGCGATGCGTAAATCGATTCCATCCTCGCGTCAATATGCAGCCAAGATGAGAAAGTTGTTATTATGATTATCGTCACTGTTGCGATGTAACGTAGCGAATAGTAGAGTGCTATAATGAGTGGTCTAAAGAAGGTAAGGTGGCTAAATAACTATATTTAATTATTTAATATATTCGAATTGATTTTATAAAAAAAAAAAAAAAACTATAATCATCTTGCTTTGCGTTGTTATTTGAAACATAATTACAATTTAGCGTATACTATTTACTATTATTAAGCAATTAATATTTCGTATTTCTAATTCTACAAAGTATATTTAAATGATATTTATACATATATATCTTAACATTTTCCAAAGATAATTTTCTTGCAAAAATTAAAATCTATTATTTTGCCATCTTTCTCCACTTAAGATACGATTGATCAGCCGCACGCGAACTTATCGATAGCTCGTAGTCATAGTTGAAGAAAATCAACCGTGCCCTTCGTGCGATCTACGAAGGGCATCGAACATTCGAAACGAGCGTATCTCGCGCGAAACTGAGTGCGCCTTCGATTTCGGAAAACTATGTACGCACCGCGCATGCATAAATAAATACACATACACTTACACATTGTTACACATATTACATTCACGTAACTATCACACGAAAGATAACAAAACAGATACTCGCGCATTAATGACTAATCTAAGCAATGCTATCTATGCTTTAATTTCTGATAAACTTCCTTATTTTGTTTTCTTCAAGAACATTTAATTACAGACTTTGTGATTCTGATCCAAAAACATTCTAACAATTATAAATTTTAATTATAATTTAGGAGAAGATTATCGAAATGAAATTAAAATAACAAATTGATCGTTGAACAATGCGCGAGCATCTTGAATCCATATATTATCATGTTATACTTGAGACTCTCGAGTAATGTTTGGCAGAGAATGTTACGTCGTTATCAGAGCATATTATACATACTCACACATACGTAAAAAAAAAAAATATTTCCCGTATCATGCTCCCTCGATGTATGAATGGATGACGTTATAAATAATTTATAACTGTAAATATGCCGACGCGAGATAAAGTCGCCTTAAAAGGAGGCCTTGAGGAGACACCTTGAGGAAGACCGTCGCGAGCTGACGTCCGGCTCGCGACCGACGGAAAAAAAAGCAATGCTACGTTTAGGATCAGCTCGGAAGTCACGCAGGAACTGTGAAATGCTACTCGAGGAGTATGTACGTGACGAGGCAGTATCGCGCGTATTCTTTCGGTGAACCCATAGATTCTTGCCATTTCGGGCTCGTGTATCCGTCGAGCGCCCGCCTTCGAAGAGCGTCTCGACGGGCGCGACGATGAGCAGTCAATTATTACGATCAAATCGATTATATTGTAATTATGACAATATGACGGCGCGAGAGGACCACCGATGCTCGCAGCAGCCCGGCTCTCCTCTCGCCGTCGCCAACTTCTTCGTCTCTACTTTCGCGGTTCTCTTCTATCTGTTTTGTCTTCCGGACGAAGATCGGCCGAAACTTCGGCGTTTCCTCTGCTCCCTCTGCGAACACACCGCCGCGATCAAGAGGAAAGAGGACTCGCAGTTACGCAACGTGCTAGTCAAAATTCGTGCTGTATATTCGATGGTCGAGGAGTACGTTAACGTTGGTCCTGGGAGCCCTTCCCGCGCACGCTTGGCCCTTTAATGGCAACGGACGTGAAATACGATGAATCGTCTTGAAGATATCGGGCTCGAAACGACGCTTTCGAATGCGATTGGACGTCGCTGAAAAGACGCAGGGCCCGCTTGGGAGAACCGACCGTGTCTTCCTTTGCGTCCTTTCTTCCCTTTGTTGTCCGTCTGCCCTTTCTTTCTCCGTCTCGACTCCCTTTCGTGTACGCGCCTAAACCCGACTAACAGCGTAACATTAATTTAACACATTCAGTCATTATAATAATAATTATTAATATTATTACTTGTTTACGCTCTATTATTATTCTCCGTACGTTTACGCAATAATTGTATCGTTGCGTGCCGCATGGGTACGCGCGCATAGTTGTAACAACAATAAATCATATTCACGAATCCAGTCTTGTTATTTATCCTGTCATTTTAGACAGTTTCTTCACTCGATTCATTTTATTACAGTTGTTTATTATTGTACTTAGCACTCGAAAATTCAATCTTACTTTTTATAGATACAAATAAAGTTACAGGAATTAGTTTCGTTAATCTTGTCGTCTTTCGTACATGAATCCTATTATTAATTTTCTTTATAAATCTCAACTAATGCAAACCAGTGTAAAGAGAAATTGCGCTTGTAGTTGTAAATAGCCTGTTTAAATCTTTAAATATTTTTATATATTTGCTAACGTAAGAATGTTATTTTAATTACAGTGATTACGCAAGACGTAACGTGAGGTGTCATCACGCAGAAAAGTGCATTCGATACAAGTAATTACAGTTTGAACGCTAGTATCGAGAAAACGTGTTTGGCTAACGGCAAACTTACTGACCTACTCTTCGCCGTGTCATACCAAACAAATACATCGGAATGCATTTACACCACCTGAAAACTTATGCTGCATTATTTAATTAACAAATAACCCAGATGGAAATATTTTTCTGAAAATTTAACGAAATTTTGCTGAAATGTATTTGAAAATTTTTCTCAATTGACTCCATTAATTAATTTCATAAATACTTCAGCAATTTTTCATTAAAAAGTAACAGTTTTCAGTTTAATTCAGTAAATTTTATAATGATAATTATTTAAAAACTCTTTTATTACTTTTCAGCAGTATATTTTAACTTTCCTTATATTTCATAGTATTACATTAAATTTTCATACGGAAAATTATGATTTATTTTGAAATATATTTAGTAATTTTTCAAAAACTTTCATTTTACTTTTCATTGATTTCATAGTACTTTCAGCAAAATATTTCCATCAAGGAAGTGACATTTTTTAAAAATGAAATAAATTGTTTCTTAAAAAATATGGCAAAATAAGCATTGTTAATTAAATTTGTAATGCAAATTACAAACATATACTCTATATACATATAGCTACTATTAAATTTGCCAAGAATCTATTGACATTCATATTTTTTGAAAACTAATCACTAGCATCTAGAAAGCGTCTAGAAATCAAAATAAATCACTGTCAGTTACTTCGAATTTTGCCGCATGTTAACAAAAGTTACAACTTCTTCACAAAGAATCCGCAGTTATCTTCTTTTATTTTAAACGATCAGCATCGCGCCGGAACAATTTGTCACCGTACCTCAGCATCAGTAATGTATTCAATCTTTTTAATATTCCATTAACCCGGAAGCCTTTGAACCGCGGCTCGATTGAAAGAATAAATGTCATTCAGCGCGAAGCTAAAATCCCGTAAGACAAGCCCGTGGGGCAGAATAGTGAAACCGTCGCGTGCCCACATAAACCGAGCGACGGGTTCCGGCTGCAGGTTCGCCAGTCAACGAAAGACCTTCGAGACGATCGAGCATCCTGGCGCAATCGAAGCACGCCATGAGCGCCGGCGTTGGGTCGATCTTGTGCGTGATTCTCGGGGTTTCAGGAATGCTCGTGCTGCATCCGGCGAGCGGTAGTCCGTATCGTGATAGTAACACTGCGACACATCCGGGATATAACTACGATTACTTGGAAGAGAGGATATTTCAAGAAGAAAAAGCCCTGGATGAAGAAAGTAGTAGGTTGGTGTTATTCATTACACAACAAATGCAATTGATACTGTAATCGTATAAATATAAACTTTCCAAGGCGAAGAAATTTGACGATTTTTATTTCAAAGCCGATCTTTTCTTTTTCATTGAACCCGATATTCAATCAGTTCTATATAAACATTACAATTGGAATTTTGGACTCTAGAATATTATTTTTATTAAATATATTATCACATTTTTTTCACGTAATTGTTGTAATGAAGACTGTCTACTAATCTTTATATCTCACTTTTGCTCGGCGTCGTTCAATTACGCTAATTGTTATACTTTTTTTCGCTCGGCGCGTTCTATCCGTTCCAGTTTATCTTCGTTCGTTCGCCTGTGAGGAAGTGGACCGTGAGCACGTTAATCTTGAAAGAATGTTGCATTTTGTGCTGAAATTGATGGCGAAGCTGCGCGTTTTCAGTATTCGTGATATTCAAAAAGCATGTAACACAAACGTCGAGATGCTATCAAATACAGTTTGAAATTTATACGATTAGAATATTTTTACAGATTATTTTATTTACAAATTATGCATAAAAAATAACACAATTATTTTCAGGCTACAAAACATTGTGTTATATTTAAGAATTATAAACTCTTGCGATATTTTACCTGCTCGCATTTATAATGTAATATATCTTTTTTTATAATTTGCATAAAGTATAAAAAAAGAATCAATACCACTAATATGCTCTAAATATAACTATATAAAGTAATAAATGTGTAGCTTACAGGATGTTCACAGTGATCAAAAAGCGCAAGCGTGTTTGAATTATAATGATAAAAAAGAGGAAAGAGTTAAACTCGTCGAAGTAAATTGTTCTCAAGAGACAACTAGAGAATCGTCGTCGGATGATGACTACGACAGGGGTTTTTCTCTATTTGGCCTAGTTGAATCCGTGCTGTCTGTTGTAGCGAGTGGTCTCAATACAGTCATGAGTAGCATTGTTGGCACCGAGAAAAAGAATTCACGCTCGAGTGCCAGAAGAATAAATTATCGAAATTACCATTTGATCAGAGTGTTTCCGAACACGGAGAAGCATGTTGCGGATCTGCGCGATTTGAAAGACACCGAGCCCGAAGACATAAAATTTTGGTCTTTTCCAAACCCCAACAGGTACGTAATCTTTCTCAGTAAAAAATTATACAAACTGTTTAGCTTAGTTTCTATATTTATTTATTAGAACCTTAGATGTCATCGTCGCGCCGGATGTCGTAGCAGACGTTAAGGATTATTTGAGAGATAAGAAAATTGATTTCAAAGTGTTGATATCGGATATCCAGGTAAGACAAATTAATATTTTACATTTGTTACATGAATATTACATCATTCAGCACTTTAGACAAGTTTTCAAGTATGTTTAGAATATAAAATTCTAAAAAGATTATTTTCTATATTAACCCATTTCTATCGATAGTTGTGACAACTGAAACTTGAAATTAATGATTCAATAATATATCTTTATTGCATTACACATCTTTATTGCATTACACACATTATGTACATCTTTATTGTATTACACGTAATCAGGGGCGGATTTTCCATTAAGCTGGATAGGCTATAGCCCAGGGCGGCAGATTTTAAAGGGGCAAATTTTTAATTTTTGAATTTAAACAAAATTTATTAACACTCGATTTATATTCGAAATACATTCTGATCAAAAGAATCATAATATAAATATGTTCGTGATCATTACTGTTAAAGAGCGTATCAAGTGCTATTTTTTCCGGCGTTTTCGGCGAAATTTATTTCCCGTTTTTCTCCTTCAATTCTCAATCGATTTTGCTGAAATTTTTTCTTTGAGTTTTTTTTAAATTAAAAATTTTTTTACGTTTTTTACATTTTTGTCTTTATATGCTCGAGGTAACATTAAATATCATTAAAAAAATGTCAATAAAATCGGTTGAGAATTGGAGAAAAAAAACTGGAAACGCGCGCGCACAAGAGAGAATGTGTTATTTATTGTATTATTATTCAAAGAATCTTATGTGTGTGTGTGAATAAGATACCTGTTTTCTATTTTATTATCTATTTTTTATTTAATTAATAAAAAATTTCCCCTTGCTCCACTGTCATTAAGGGGCGGCAAATTTGATTCAGTCTAAGAGCGGCAGAAATCGAAATCCGTCCCTGTACGCAATATCATTGAAAACATTTTCAATGACGGCAGATGGTCATGCATAACGCTGACACACTTTACTGGTGATATTTCTAACATGATTTTTTATACGATACTCTTATATGATACGAATAAATAAATTATTATTTACACATATCAGAAGGTTCAATATCGCGTATCAATCGTACGTGGTTAATTACGTGATTTATTAATAATCGCCATTCTAGAAATAGAAAAGAGAGATATCGCTGATTGTCAAAATAATTATAGTAATATGTAAATTAATTGATGTTTCTCATTAATAGAAGACGATATCTTATCAAAATCCGAAAATGTCAAAAGAACAACGCGAAGACTTGGTTACCACACAAGGCCATACGATGACATGGAAACGTTATCATCGATATGGAGGTAAAACATGTGTGTGTGTGTGTGTGTGTGTGTGAGCTGAAAATATTTTTACATCGTAAACTATTTTTAGTGTACGAGTAATCTTATAAACATACATCAGCTACTTTTTTTAAATATATGAATTTTAAATGCATAAATAAAAAGTATAGTCAAACAACATAATAAAAATTTGATTCCTGCAAATTAATAAATTGGTATTTTTGTAGATATCGTCCGCTATTTAGAATACCTGGCCTTCAGGTATCCCAAAATGGTAGAATTGACGACCATCGGCCAGAGTTACGAGGGTCAACCGATTAAAATGGCAAAAGTGTCGATAGGATTGAACAAGGATGGCGAACGAAAGCCCGCGATTTGGATCGATGCCGGTAAGTCTTTTTGCCGGTGATTATTTCTTCCGAAAATAAGTTTATAAAAATCAAAAATAGATAAATATTGAAAAGTAATTGTAAATATACGTATTGATATTACAAGAATTTCATTTTTTTCTCTTGGCGATCGTTTCTCTCAGCGGCATAAAAATGTTTATTGTGGAATATTTACGGTCGATCTGATTTTCGTCGACGTCGAATCCGCGTGCTTTCCACGTTTTATGAGCATCTTGTCCCGTTATATCGTGTTTTCGGTGAATTGTCGTCATATTTGTAGGCATGCACGGACGAGAATGGATTGGTACCGCCGTGGCGACCTACATATTGAGCCAGTTGGTTGAGAGGAACTCAACCTATTCGAAATTGCTGGACAATTCGGACTGGATGATTCTACCAGTCGCTAATCCCGACGGTTATGAGTACAGCCACACCGGCGATCGTTTCTGGCGAAAAACCAGAAGCAATCATGTGGAAAGCGAAAACGATAGCAAGTGAGAAGAGAGAAAACACATTTATCGTTTCAGTATCATAACTTATTCAAAACAACAAAATAATATTAGCATAGCACGTTATTTGCATATGTAATCTGACTTTTGGCACCTCTCGAACGCGATGTGTTATCAAGAATTTCGCACATTATTTATATCTCTTAAATTACAGATCAATCTTTAACAAAGATTAGATAAAGGCGATAAGACTTCCGATTTTAAGATTTTAGAAAAGAGAGTTGTCCGTGTCAATAAATATTTTTCAATATACGATAAAGCGATATAAGCTTTACGTTATAATAAAATAAATCAATACACACATCTTTTTTTCTAGGTCGCCTCCCAATCTGTTACAGTTCCTAACACACTATACTAGATGGTTCTGGACTAAATGCGAGGGCGTTGATCCGAATCGAAATTTTGCACACCACTGGGGCGAGGAGAAAGAGAACGGGGCCAGTTTAGATCCTTGTCGCGAAAATTACTCTGGACCGTACGCCTTTTCTGAACCGGAAACGAAAGCCATGTCAGATTATATTCTGGCGAACAAGCAGCATATAAGGTACACTATAACTGTCCGAGATTTAATTTAATTTAATTTTAACTATCCGAGCACATTTCATTCCACACGATTTACTGGAATTTCATTTTAAACATACTCTTTAGAAATAAATATTGATACCAACAAGTTTATATTTTAGAATGTATTTGACTTTGCATTCTTACTCACAAATGTGGCTGGTACCGTGGGGATACACACGCTCGAAACCTTCGGATTACACCGACTTGGTGAACGTAGCGAAGAAGGCGATTAACGCGATTGCAAAAGTTCACGGCACTCATTATCAAATTGGATCTATGGCAGATCTGATGTATCCAACTTCTGGTATACACTTCAACTTTATCCATATCGACAATATACAATTTTGCAATTCATAAAAAAGAACTTAATACAGACCTAATTTAATGCGCTGCTAATCATAATATTGCGATACGGAAAATTTATCGTATGCTTGTTCCATTTTCAGGATCGTCCGATGATTGGGCCAAAGGCGTCGCCGGAATAAAATATGCATACACAGTGGAACTTCGCGATCGCGGAACTTATGGGTTTCTTTTGCCGGCGACTCAAATAGTTCCGACGGCGCGCGAAATTTGGGCGGGTATTCGCGCAATCACTCGCTTAGTCACCTGTAATACATGAAGTCGCGCTTCTGATGCAAATGTACTTAGTTTTTCAGATGTATCAGAGCGAGTTAATGTCCTTTGCGAAATATGTAGGTATCTCCCTACCTACGCAATAGACATCGCTAGACAAAGTACAACATTTGTATCAAGCATTCGTATTGTTATCGAAATAAATTAAATGGGTATGATGACGACAAAAGATAAATCTGTAATTAAATGGAGATAACGTCAGACACATTATTCGTGTGATATTATCGATTCTCGGGTTAAAAAACAAATGCATGAGATGCTGTAATAGATTTCACGTTCCTTACGCGTGTTACGTTTCTAAATTACGTTTCTAAATTAATTTTTCGGAAATTTAGCTTTAGAAATTTAATAGCAAATTTAGGAATTTTAGGAATTATTCTAATTTAATGCAATAAATAATTGTAAGATATCTTTAATAAATGTATCAGTAGTATATTTGTATATTTTTATTTATAAATTATATAAAACACGCGTATGCAGAATTATATACTTATAATTTTTAGATAGCATAATTTTTATGTAGTATATACATATTATGTAATTTATTATAATGATTAATACTGAGCTTTTTGTACAGATAATAAAATAAATTAATACTTTTTATTCTATTATTTTTATTTACTTAAACTATTAGACTATTTAATTTTTTATTTTATTAAATTTTAATTAAAATAAATTGTAAGGTATGCAATACAATAAATAAAAGCATTGCTCATGATATAAACGGAAGTTATACTGCGTAGAGAGTGAAAACTAAACACACAATGCACAATGGTCAAGTGTATGATTAAAAAGATACGCATTAGTATTTTCTTTAAGGGATAAATTGTAGTGAATTTTCAAATAAATGGTAAATATATGCTTATCTATGCACTTAAGAATATTATCAAATAAATCTAAAATATTGTCATCTTATCGTGTATAAGATATTACGTCTTTTTTTCGTGGTATATAAACCGAAAATTTTTATTTGGCGCTTAGGTTTCTTTAAATCTAACGACAATGCTGGTCCAGTGTCTCTTATCCGTCGTTCTGGTATTCCAGGGTAAGCGCGTATTTTTTGCAATTTATTTATAATACCGACATTATCATAAAATAAATTTATATCTACAATTTAAAATAATATTGAACGAGAGAGAAAGAGTATTTTATAAAAATGCACAAATATTCTGTTTCAAACATGTTGCATAAGTAATAATGTTCTTTGTAATTCTAATAATTATACTGGAAGATAAATATTTAACATATCATATTTTTAAACTTAAGAGCAATCAATCTCAAGTTTTGTGATAAAATGACATTAGAAACACAAAAATATAGTATTGAGAATTCTCAAAAATCGTTCTCGTCTTTTAAAGACTATGTGTAGAAAATTTTCGTCAAAATTTTTTATAGCGTCTCTGGCCTTACCCTACGGCCTGGAGCCGAGAATCACCGATGGTGAGGATGCTGTGCCGGGTGAATTCCCTTACCAGGTGTCCGTTCAATATGGCTTGCCACCTATCCTCCCGTTTAGCCATATCTGCGGTGGTTCGATCCTAAATAAAAATCACGTTATAACTGCTGGACACTGCATCATCAATAGACTCGGCAAGCTTAGAGTAATTGCTGGCAAGCATGTCCTGCTTGAGACCGAATCCACTGAGCAAGTAGTTGATGTCGCGAAGTCTTACGTTCACGAAAAATATCCAGGGTACGTTTTCGCCATTTATACCATCAAAAATCAATTTTTTCATGTTCAACTTGAACTTACAAAAGCTAAAATATGCGAACTGATAACACTTCGTTGATATAATCGCAGAAAATATTAATAAATAATTCATATTTGTGTCATTACGAAATAATAATCTTATCTATACGATAATAGAACACTCGCACTGAAGAATACGCTTAATTTAACAATACAATTTTATATAAAAGTTAATTAATGTGATATTGATCATAACACAATTATACTTTTATTTGACAAGATTTATTTATTTAAGATAGAAAAAATAAATTTATTATTTTTAAACATTATCACTATGTAGAGACTCTTAAAAAGTCTGAAGATCGAGTCATATTATATAATATATATATACAATCATTTCAAAAGCCGCAATCTATGTCTTGAGACAATGTCGTGACACCATTTTTAATAATTCTCTCGCAATTAATATTTTCGCAATTGATAACACACTTGCGTCTGTTACGATACTTCGAACTGAATCATATTGCGCTTTTTCAGAGGTGTTGCTCCATACGACATTGCTGTTCTGAAACTGAGCACTCATCTCATTTTCAACGAGAGAGTGTCCGCTGTCAATCTACCTCAACAAAATGAGGTGCGAATTGGAAACGTTGTGTTGTCCGGATGGGGTTCGACTTCCAAGAATTTGCTCCCAACGCTTCCTAAGGTTCTTCAAAAGGCCACCATTCCCCTACTGGACAATCAATCCTGTCTGAAAAAGTTGGAAATAGTCGGCTCTGTGCAACTCTATGATTCGCAAATCTGCACTGACGCTGTCAAAGAAACATCTGCCTGCTCCGTAAGTAAAATTAATTTTTCTACGATTCGTTACATTAATATTAATGATATCTAATCGACTATTAATCTGATTATTAATCAATTCACAAAATAATATTAACTTCCAACCTTATCTTCTTTATAAAAGTTGCAAAATTATTCTAAAGATCAATTTGCAGATCTCATTCTAAAATTCATCAATTCGTGACAGATACAAAGATGCGATAGATACAAAATGATTAAATACGTAAAGATTTTTTGCACAACTTTTTTTGCTCACTAAGTATTTTTCTTATTAGGGAGACTCTGGTGGTCCACTTGTTCAATTTGACGGTAACAATCCTACTCAGCTCGGTATTGTGTCATGGGGTGTTTATCCGTGCGGTGTCAGCGGTTCTCCTTCCGTCTACACTCGCGTATCTTCCTACGTTGATTGGATTGAGCACATCGTTAATGCATAATTACTCACATTAGGCACTTTACCATTTTACGACGATCAGCATATTTATTGAAATTGTTTCCTGGAGTATTATATTATGCGTTGTTCGTGTACATTGAAATATCCATATTACGAAATTATGAGTTCTGGAAAAAGTGCTAATAACTAAAAGTGACCAACAAGTATTACAACAATAATGTATTTTATGTAATGTAGAACAAAAGAATTAAAAATAAAAAGAATTATATAGTGCAATTTCTATATTTTTTATATAAAACATCTATATATATATATATATATATATATATATATATCATCCATAATTATTTTACTTGAAATCTCGTGTTATTAAAAGTTCGTCCTTAAGCTGTCTGTTGTAGCGAGTGGTCTCAATACAGTCATGAGTAGCATTGTTGGCACCGAGAAAAAGAATTCACGCTCGAGTGCCAGAAGAATAAATTATGGAAATTACCATTTGATCAGAGTGTTTCCGAACAAGGAGAAGCATGTTGCGGATCTGCGCGATTTGAAAGACACTGAGCCCAAAGACATAAAATTTTGGTCTTTTCCAAGCCCCAACAAGTACGTAATCTTTCTCAGTAAAAAATTATACAACTGTTTAGCTTAGTTTCTATATTTATTTATTAGAACCTTAGATATCATCGTCGCCCCGGATGTCGTAGCAAACGTTAAGGATTATTTGAGAGATAAGAAGATTGATTTCAAAGTGTTGATATCGGATATCCAGGTAAGACAAATTAATATTTTGCATTTGTTACATGAATATTACATTATTCAGCACTTTAGACAAGTTTTCAAGTATGTTTAGAATATAAAATTCTAAAAAGATTATTTTCTATATTAACCCATTTCTATCGATAGTTGCGACAACTGAAACTTGAAATTAATGATTCAATAATATATCTTTATTGCATTACACATCTTTATTGTATTACACACATTATGTACATCTTTATTGCATTACACGCAATATCATTGAAAACATTTTCAATGACGGCAGATGTTCATGCATAACGCTGACACACTTTACTGGTGATATTTCTAACATGATTTCTTATACGATACAAGGCATGATACGAATAAATAAATTATTATTTACACATATCAAAAGGTTTTATCAATATCGCGTATCAATCGTACGTGGTTAATTACGTGATCTATTAATAATTGCTATTCTAGAAATAGAAAAGAGAGATATCGCTGATTGTCAACATAATTATAGTAAAATGTAAATTAATTGATGTTTCTCATTAATAGAAGACGATATCTTATCAAAATCCGAAAATGTCAAAAGAACAACGCGAAGACTTGGTTACCACACAAGGCCATACGATGACATGGAAACGTTATCATCGATATGGAGGTAAAACATGCGTGTGTGTGTGTGTGAGCTGAAAATATTTTTACATCGTAAACTATTTTTAGTGTACGAGTAATCTTATAAACATACATTAGCTACTTTTTTTAAATATATGAATTTTAAATAAATAAATAAAAAGTATAGTCAAACAACATAATAAAAATTTGATTCCTGCAAATTAATAAATTGGTATTTTTGTAGATATCGTCCGCTATTTAGAATATCTGGCTTTCAGGTACCCCAAAATGGTAGGATTGACGACCATCGGCCAGAGTTACGAGGGTCAACCGATTAAAATGGCAAAAGTGTCGATAGGATTGAACAAGGATGGCGAACGAAAGCCCGCAATTTGGATCGATGCCGGTAAGTCTTTTTGCAGGTGATTATTTCTTCCGAAAATAAGTTTATAAAAATCAATAATAGATAAATATTGAAAAGTAATTGTAAATATACGCATTGATATTACAAGAATTTCATTTTCTTCTCTTGACGATTGTTTCTCTCAGCGGCATAAAAATTTAGTTTATTGTGGAATATTTACGGTCGATCTGATTTTCGTCGACGTCGAATCCGCGTGCTTCCCACGTTTTATGAGCATCTTGTCCCGTTATATCGTGTTTTTGGTGAATTGTCGTCATATTTGTAGGCATGCACGGACGAGAATGGATCGGTACCGCCGTGGCGACCTACATATTGAGCCAGTTGGTTGAGAGGAACTCAACCTATTCGAAATTGCTGGACAATTCGGACTGGATGATTCTACCAGTCGCTAATCCCGACGGTTATGAGTACAGCCACACCGGCGATCGTTTCTGGCGGAAAACCAGAAGCAATCATGTGGAAAGCGAAAACGATAGCAGGTGAGAAGAGAGAAAACACATTTATTGTTCCAGTATCATAACTTATTCAGAACAACAAAATAATATTAGCGTAGCACGTTATTTGCATATGTAATCTGACTTTTGGCACCTCTCGAACGCGATGTGTTATCAAGAATTTCGCACATTATTTATATCTCTTAAATTACAAATCAATCTTTAACAAAGATTAGATAAAGGCGATAAGACTTCCGATTTTAAGATTTTAGAAAAAGAGAGTTGTCCGTGTCAATAGATATTTTTCAATATACGATAAAGCGATATAAGCTTTACGTTATAATAAAATAAATCAATACATACATCTTCTTTTCTAGGTCGCCTCCCAATTTGTTACAGTTCTTAACACACTATACTAGATGGTTCTGGACTAAATGCGAGGGCGTTGATCCGAATCGAAATTTTGCACACCACTGGGGCGAGGAGAAAGAGAACGGGGCCAGTTTAGATCCTTGTCGCGAAAATTACTCTGGACCGTACGCTTTTTCTGAACCGGAAACGAAGGCCATGTCAGATTATATTCTGGCGAACAAGTAGCATATACGGTACACTATAACTGTCCGAGATTTAATTTAATTTAATTTTAACTATTCGAGCACATTTCATTCCACACGATTTATTGAAATTTTATTTTAAACGTTCTCTTCAGAAATAAATATTGAAACCAACAAGTTTACATTTTGGAATGTATTTGACTTTGCATTCTTACTCACAAATGTGGCTGGTACCGTGGGGATACACACGCTCGAAATTTTCGGATTACACCGACTTGGTGTACGTAGCGAAGAAGGCGATTAACGCAATTGCAAAAGTTCACGGCACTCATTATCAAATTGGATCTATGGCAGATCTGATGTATCCAACTTTTGGTATACACTTCAACTTTATCCATATCGACAATATACAATTTTGCAATTCATAAAAAAGGACTTAATACAGACCTAATTTAATGCGCTGCTAATCATAATATTGCGATACGGAAAATTTATCGTATGCTTGTTCCATTTTCAGGATCGTCCGATGATTGGGCCAAAGGCGTCGCCGGAATAAAATATGCGTACACAGTGGAACTTCGCGATCGCGGAACTTATGGGTTTCTTTTGCCGGTGACTCAAATAGTTCCGACGGCGCGCAAAATTTGAGCGGGTATTCGCGCAATCACTCGCTTAGTCACCTGTAATACATGAAGTCGCGCTTCTGATGCAAATGTACTTAGTTTCTTAGATGTATCAGAGCGAGTTAATGTCCTTTGCGAAATATGTAGGTATCTCCCTACCTACGCAATAGACATCGCTAGACAAAGTATAACATTCGTATCAAGCACTCGTATTGTTATCGAAATAAGTTAAATGGGTATGATGACGACAAAAGATAAATCTGTAATTAAATGGAGATAACGCCAGACACATTATTCGTGTGATATTATCAATTCTCGGGTTAGAAAACAAATGCATGAGATGCTGTAATAGATTTCACGTCCTTTACGCGTGTTACGTTTGTGAATTACGTTTCTAAATTACGTTTCTAAATTAATTTTTCGGAAATTTAGCTTTAGAAATTTAATAGCAAATTTAAGAATTTTAGGAATTTTTCTAATTTAATGCAATAAATAATTGTAAGATATCTTTAATATATGTGTCAGTAGTATATTTGTATATTTTTATTTATAAATTATATAAAACACGCGTATGCAGAATTATATACTTATAATTTTTAGATAGCATAATTTTTATGTAGTATATACATATTATGTAATTTATTATAATGATTAATACTGAGCTTTTTGTACAGATAATAATAAATTAATACTTTTTATTCTATTATTTTTATTTACTTAAACTATTAGACTATTTAATTTTTTATTTTATTAAATTTTAATTAAAATAAATTGTAAGATATGCAATACAATAAATAAAAGCATTGCTCATGATATAAGCGGAAGTTATACTGCGTAGAGAGTAAAAATTAAACGCACACTGCACAATGGTCAAGTGTATGATTAAGAAGATACGCATTAGTATTTTCTTTAAGAGACAAATTGTTATGAATTGGTAAATAAATAGTAAATATATGCTTATCTATGCACTTAAAAATATTATCAAATAAATCTAAAATATTGTCATCTTATCGTGTATAACATATTACGTCTTTTTTTCGTGGTATATAAACCGAAAATTTTTATTCGGCGCTTAGGTTTCTTTAAATCTAACGACAATGTTGGTCCAGTGTCTCTTATCCGTCGTTCTGGTATTCCAGGGTAAGCACGTATTTTTTGCAATTTATTTATAATACCGTCATTATCATAAAATAAATTTATATCTACAATTTTAAATAATATTGAACGAGAGAGAAAAAGTATTTTATAAAAATGCACAAATATTCTGTTTCAAACATGTTGCATAAGTAATAATGTTCTTTGTAATTCTAATAATTATACTGGTAGATAAATATTTAACATATCATATTTTTAAACTTAATAAGAGCAATCAATCTCAAATTTTGTGATAAAATGACATTAGAAACACAAAAATATAGTATTGAGAATTCTCAAAAATCGTTCTCGTCTTTTAAAGACTATGTGTAGAAAATTTTTGTTAAAATTTTTTATAGCGTCTCTGGCCTTACCCTACGGCCTGGAGCCGAGAATCACCGACGGTGAGGATGCTGTGCCGGGTGAATTCCCTTACCAGGTGTCCGTTCAATATGGCTTGCCACCTATCCTCCCGTTCAGCCATATCTGCGGTGGTTCGATCCTAAATGAAAATCACGTTATAACTGCTGCACACTGCATTATCAATAGACTCGGCAAGCTTAGAGTAATTGCTGGCAAGCATGTCCTGCTTGAAACCGAATCCACTGAGCAAGTAGTTGATGTCGCGAAGTCTTACGTTCACGAAAAATATCCAGGGTACGTTTTCGCCATTTATACCATCAAAAATCAATTTTTTCATGTTCAACTTGAACTTACAAAAGCTAAAATATGCGAACTGATAACACTTTGTTGATATAATCGCATAAGACATTAATAAATAATTCATATTTGTGTCATTACGAAATAATAATCTTATCTATTCGATAATAGAACACTCGCACTGAAGAATACGCTTAATTTAACAATACAATTTTATATAAAAGTTAATTAATGTGATATTGATCATAACACAATTATACATTTATTTATAAGATTTATTTATTTAAGATAGAAAAAATAAATTTATTATTTTTAAACATTATCACTATGTAGAGACTCTTAAAAAGTCTGAAGATCGAGTCATATTATATACAATCATTTCAAAAGCCGCAATCTATGTCATGAGACAATGTCGTGACACCATTTTCAATAATTCTCTCGCAATCAATATTTTCTCAATTGATAATACACTTGCGTCTGTTACGATACTTTGAACTGAATCATATTGCGCTTTTTCAGAGGTGTTGCTCCATACGATATTGCTGTTCTGAAACTGAGCACTCATCTCATTTTCAACGAGAGAGTGTCCGCTGTCAATCTACCTCAACAAAATGAGGTGCGAATTGGAAACGTTGTGTTGTCCGGATGGGGTTCGACTTCCAAGAATTTGCTCCCAACGTTTCCTAAGGTTCTTCAAAAAGCCACCATTCCCCTACTGGACAATCAATCCTGTCTGAAAAAGTTGGAAAAAGTCGGCTTTTTGCAACTCTATGATTCGCAAATCTGCACTGACGCTGTCAAAGAAACATCTGCCTGCTTCGTAAGTGAAATTAATTTTTCTACGATTCGTTAGATTAATATTAATGATATCTAATCGACTATTGATCTGATTATTAATCAATTCACAAAATAATATTAACTTTTAACTTTATTTTCTTTATAAAAGTTGCAAAATTATTCTAAAGATCAATTTGCAGATCTCATTCTGAAATTCATGTGACAGATACAAAGATGCGATAGATACAAAATGATTAAATACGTAAAGATTTTTTGCACAACTTTTTTTGCTCACTAAGTATTTTTCTTATTAGAAAGACTCTGGTAGTCCACTGGTTCAATTTGACGATAACAATTCTACTCAGCTTGGTATTGTGTCATGGGTTGTTTATCCGTGCGGTGTCAGCGGTTCTCCTTCCGTCTACACTCGCGTATCTTCCTACGTTGATTGGATTAAGCACATCGTTAATGCATAATTACTCACATTAGGCATTTTACCATTTTACGGCAATCAGCATATTTATTGAAATTGTTTTCTGGAGTATTATTCTATGCGTTGTTCGTGTACATTGAAATATCCATATTACGAAATCATGGAAAAATTGCTAATAACTGAAAGTGACCAACAAGTATTACAACAATAATGTATCTTATGTAATGTAGAACAAAAGAATTAAAAATAAAAAGAATTATATATTGCAATTTCTATATCTTTTATATAAAATATCTATACATATATGTCATCCATAATTATTTTACTTGAAATCTCGTGTTCGTTTTATTAAAAGTTTATTGAAGTTTTTTTTATCAATTTTGAGAAATAAATCAATTTACGTTATCGTAAACAAGATTATTATCTTTTTGCACACTTTTTATACCTATTTTCTGCGAATAAAGATTAATTGTAACTAAAGATAACGATAACATGAAGTACTCAACGGTTGGAAAATCCATAATTAATTGTAACATAGTTGATTATTAAAAGAGTTTCATTATTATTATTTAAACAGATTTAATGTATAATTTGTCAGATATTATATTTGTCTAAATTAATGTTAATAATCAAGTTTTTTGAGCCTAAGGCTTACATTAGTATAACACAAGTTACAAAAGAAATAATACAAGTTACACAAAGAAACTTTGTAGTATCTTATATTTAGTATCTTGTAACAGAAAAATAAGATAACAAAAGCATTCTTATCTCAAGCCTATCATAGTTTCTTATGAATTACAATCGACGATCAATGCTATGTCATTATTGATATCATATGAATGCACTTAACGAATGTATATAATGCTGTTCATTTATAAGATTGACATTAGACGACAAGATGACGCCTAAAGTAATTGTATTTCTCGCTCTCCTAGCAGTGGCTTTCGCCGGTAAATCCTTTTATATAATATAATAATCTAAAAATATAAACCAAGTAAATTAGTTGGTCAGATTTAAAAAGTAAAAAGTGAAATGTGTGAATTTTTGTTTTATATTAAACATTTATTAATTATAATTGATTAAATTGTTTTAATCTTGAAGCAAATAGCCAGATATAATTTTACATTATAATGTTACAAATTTTCTAACTTTATTGCTACATTGTTATATTCTGTTAAACGTGTCGTGTTTAATTTTGTCGCAAATTTTTAAACTGTTATTAATTCTATCAGAGAAACCCTTCCTCGGTCTTCGAACGCCTGTGTTCCCTCACGTCGTCGGAGGTCGCGAAGCAGTAAAAGGATCTCACCCGCACATAGTTTCTCTTCAATGGGGTCCATCAACTTCGACTGCTTCGCACTTCTGCGCCGGATCCATCATAGACAAACAATGGATCTTAACCGCAGCACACTGTCCTCTGGCAGTTCCTTCCTATGGCGAATTTGTTGTTAAGGCCGGAAAGCATAATATCAAAATTACTGAGAGTACTGAACAAGTAATTAGAGTGTCTAAAAGCATCGTGCATGAAAATTATCAAGGGTAAGTAATAAAAATATTGAAAACTAATTAATTAATTGTAAGGACAGTTAATTGATTAATTAATATTTATTTAATAAATAATTAATAAAGTATTTACTTATTATATACTAACAATTGCATGTAAAGACAATGTAGACAGACGTAACAACTTTTCTATTTTAATTCATACTTTCAATGCTATCTATAGATTGCGTTAAATAAATATTTAAAGTTTGCGATTGGAGAAATTATGTCTCATTGTTAGACAAACGATAATGTATACAAGAAATTAGATGTTTTAATTGACATATGCACAACATTGCGCGCGTAATTAACTTTGTTAATCATTTTTCTTTAACAATACAATTCTGTTAATTCTTTCAGTGGTGTCGGCCCGTACGATATCGCTCTGATCAAACTATCGACTCCGTTGAACCTCTCAATCGAGGTAAGAACCGTCGTATTACCTACACCAGAAAGCACACCACTTGGAAACGCCACTCTGTGTGGATGGGGCTCTACCTCAACCACCAGCTTTCCACGAATGCCAGACAAACTTCAAGAAGTAAGTTTGCCGTATCTCGATCTTGTCGCCTGCAGCGATGCAGTCAGGCGCTTGACAGGATCTTCACCCGTTCATGCGACCAATGTTTGCACCGGACCGTTGACTGGCGGAACCTCCGCATGCAGCGTAAGTTGCAAACTTTCAGTGAATTATGATTTTAATTTCTTCACTTTGCATTAATGCGACTTAATTTAATGTATCAAATTTTCAACACACTTTTAGGGTGATTCTGGCGGCCCATTGACAAGCAAAGTTGGAAACTCAGAAATACTCACCGGTATTGTATCGTGGGGCATTATTCCGTGCGGCACCACAGGAGCGCCATCCGTATACACGAAAGTATCCAAATTCAATTCATGGATTCAGCAGAAAATCGCTACTAATTAATGATATTATGTTGACTATGTATAAAAACAATTGAATACATAATATTCTAAATACTTCAAGACAAATAAATATGCAATATATATATATACAAATTTGCACATTGCATTTTCTATATTATTTTATTTTGAACATACCTGAAGTGAAAACTAAGCAATCATATAACTGAATAAAGAAAAGACTTGTAAAATATCTGCAAATAACACGCTTATGCTCGATCTGCAACTCGATCCTCTTTTCATGTTCTAGTCTTTATGTAAATTATGGTTTAAACAAATTTGACATGTGAATTATGTGTCAAATATAATATAATTAATATTAAGTAAAATAATAAAGAAAAAGATCTTTTAATTATATTTTTATTAATGTTTTTCCTAAATATTTCGTGTTAAATGCTTTTTAAAATTTTTTATTATTAGAATGATTAAATCTATCTTTAATCTTTTCTATTCTATTAATCTTTTATAAGTTGTTTAATTTTCTCTGTTGCGTCAGCAAATATTTTTTCTTTTAATTCAACGATTTCTCTTCTGTGAAAAGAACTTGATTAAACTAACTTGTATCAGAGAAATTTTGCAATATAAAATACAGATAAGTGAAATATATCTTACGTAAAATTGTGATTTATACATTGGTCATTTTATATTAATTTTATTAAAACCATTCTGCCGCAGAAATTGCACAAGTATTGTTAAAATGAGCAAAATCTACAATCAGCAAAACTTTTGCTTTACGAAAATTAATCTTAACACTTAAATTTTTATGATTTAATGTTTCTATTAATATATTGCAAAAACTCTGTGACAATAAAATCTTTCTCAATTTAATCTTATCATAGATTTCTTGTGAAATATCACGGATTATCGACGCAGACATTGATATCATATGAAAACATTTACTAAAAGGGGGGTATAAATAAAGCCAATTTATAGGATTGGTATCAAACAACAAAATGTCTTTCAAAGCGATCGTATTCTTTGCTCTCCTCGCGGTGACTCAAGCCGGTAAGTCAATTTTTGTACAATATGCATAAATTGTTAGCTGACCATATTTAAAAAGTAGGCAGTAAAATAAAATATAACTTCTTGTTCTAATAAACAATTATCAAAATCATATTGATTACTTATTAAAGCGTTTCAATCTTAAAACAAGTAGCAAGATTTACATACTTTTACATTACATAATTACAAATTCTCTAATTTTATTTCTATTACATTTAGACGCGTTACAATTAATTTTGTTGCAAATCATTTTGGAATCACATTAGAATTATTTATTCTAATTTCAGAGAAACCTTATCTCGGCCTTCGAGTGCCGTCTCTGTCATCTTCGCCCCAAGTAGTTGGAGGTAAAGAGGCACCGGAAGGAGCTTACCCATACATAGTTTCTCTACAACGGGGTATATTTGGACTTACTTCGCACTTTTGCGCCGGATCAATCATAAACAGCGAATGGATCCTAACTGCAGGACACTGCGTAAACGCAGTTTCTCGACTTGTCAAAATTACCGTCAAAGCTGGAAAGCACAATCTTAAAGCTCGCGAAAGCACTGAACAAATAATCAAAGCGGCCAAAACCATCGTGCATGAACAATATAAGGGGTAAGTTATAAAAATATTAAAAACAGCAAGAAAAATTTATTTAAATTTATTATGTAATACAATTCAATTCGTTAGTACTGGTTTAATATATAATTAATAATGTTTTATTAATATACTGATAAAAAATATACAGTGATAAAAACTATTATATTATAAAGATAAAATATTAGACATTGATAGTAGCATTATCATTTGAAGTGTACGATTAGATAAGTTATGTCCAAAATAAAATAATGATTTATTTAAAACATGATTAGATTTTGTATCAAAATATAAAGAACATTGAACTCAATGTTTATTTTATCGCATATTATTTTTTTATTAACAATACAAATTTGTCAGATTTATGCATGCATATGTATATTTTGCAATTCTCAGCGGCGTCGGCCCGTATGATATCGCTTTGATCAAGCTGAAGTCTCCATTGTCATTTACGGCAGCGGTACAAGCCATCAAATTGCCTGAAGCAGAAAGCGAACCATCTGGAAATGCAACGCTGTGTGGCTGGGGCTCAACTTCAACGAGCCGTTTGCCAAAGATGCCGAATAAACTTCAATACGTTAATTTGGAATATGTTGATCTTTCCGTCTGCAGCGAAGCAGTCAGCCGTCTGGCGGGATCCTCACCCGTTCACGAGACCAATGTTTGCACAGGACCATTGACTGGCGGAATCTCCGCATGCAGCGTAAGTTGCAAATTTGCAGTAAACTGTAACAATATCTCCTTTTTACTATTTATTAGCACAAAAATTTCATATCTAATTTTTAATACGCTTTTAGGGTGATTCTGGCGGGCCATTGACGAGCTGTGTCGACGGAGAAGATCAACTCACTGGTATCGTATCTTGGGGCATTATACCATGCGGCACCGTTGGAGCGCCATCCGTGTACACTAAAGTGTCCGCATTCAAATCGTGGATTGATGAGAAAATTGCTAATAATTAATAATGGTTATATTGTATGAAAGCTACTGAAAATACAAATTATTGTATACAAATATCTTACATTTGCAAATTATCTTTAAAAAAAGACAACTAAAGATTATGAATTTTGTAACAATATTTGAAATAAAAGCGTTGCATGTGGCTTATTTAAATTTTTTATAACTGTTTTTTGTTTACTATATTTTATCATATTTATTAAATAAATCTCAGGTGTTCAGAAATTTTGGAAGAATATTTTGGGTAAAAATATTTGTTTTTAAAATTTTATCTGTAATTAATTCTTTTATAAATTAAAAAAAGTATTAGGTAAATGTCTCTGTACATTAAATACAACCAATAATATTTTATTCACAATATACAAATATAATATACAAATAAACAAAAAAAAAAAGGTATTTTTCATATCGAAAACGATTCTTTCCTTCGATTAGTTATTATTTTCAACTTGGAATATTTGTGTAACATTGGATGACGATGGATCATCGCAAAAATGCTTCGCATTCATGAACTGTATTAAGATTAACAGATACGTACAGATACTGCCCACTATCTACAAAAACAATTACAGAATAAAATAATACATATATATTTAACGTAATTAACAAGATAAAAGGATTAATAAGCAAACGATTATGATCGATGACTCACCGAAGTAAGAAGTTTTGCGTCCACAGTAAAACCCTTTGCGGAAAATGTATTATCGCGATGCAGTATTTGCAGCGAAAACGACTCTAACTGCAACATTAAATTACAAAATAGTTGATAATAGAGACTCGGTGACAAAATTATATAAAGCCGATTATGACATAAAAAATACCAAAAAAAATTTTTTTTTTATAAATCTACACCATTTAAATCATATTGCTACCTCGTGTTTGATTTGCTTGTCTTTGGTGTTTTGGAGCACGTCGTGCACACTAGTGCCGATCCTTAGAGCTTGATTTTTGCTGGTTTCGCAGGACCACACTATTAACGCCAGTTTTATAAAATAATATGTTACAGACGTAGCTATATACGAGTACCAGATTTGTTTGTCGAGATTGATGACAGAGACTTTTTCCACTAATCGCACTATGTAAAAATACAAGCTGAAAGTGATCTCGACAAAGGTCATAACTACAGTAGCAAGAAGCTGGAGACTGAAAATCACATTTAGCATTTGCACTGTGTCGCTGATCTTCAAATGCCATTTCTGCAGGGTTTTCAGTTTCATCAAAAGAACCGAGTTTCTCTCGTCGTAGATTCGCATGAGGAGACGCGGCTCATCGTTTATCACCAGCTCCCGCAGAGTCGTCAAATTGTCGTTAATTGCCTGGAAACAGGCCTTTAGTACGCAAACGCAATTCATGTACAGCATGTCCATCTGAAATACCAGCAGCGTGACATATAGTCCAAGCAGTTTGGACATGGCGTGGATGATAGTGATGGCTCGACAGTTCGCTATTTGCCCGAATAAGAAGACAAAGCCGACAATGTCTTTAGCGTGAATGATTTTGGAGAGTTCCCGATATGATTTCGGTGGCAACGTTAAGGAAACCTCCATCACGGACTGCAGCACGCGCATTCGCGACCCGCATAGAATATACGTGACGATCGTAATAAAACCACCGAGCGTGTAGTAGCAGTTACCCTGAAGAGCGTCGGGCACGCCGTCCAACTGGATGTCCCCACTAATGTCCATGTTGTAGAACATTATGAACAGAAAAATGCCGAAAACGCCGATAACGACGGACGACAAAATATAGCGTGATTTGGAAGTCTCAAAGGACGAGCCGTTGAATTTGTACGGAAATATTCCTAACATGCGACTGAATATGAAGCAAGGAAACATCAAAGAATAAAAATCCGTGGCGTGAAACAGCCATCGCCATCTCTTCCGCACTTTATTCTTGATTCGTTCTTGAAACTTCGATAACAGACCGAACATGATCGGTAGAATGTATCTATCTAGTCTCGGCGAGTTTACGTTTAAAACTGCGAGCTTCACTTTTCACATAGCAAGACAAAACGTACGGAACATTTGTTAGCCATGAAGTAACCATGGTGCTTTTCGATCGACACTTGAAACCTCTGGAATGCATAAAGTAATAATGTGTAATTGCTGTCAAACGATTCGTCAACTTGTGCGTTTAGATCGCACATAAAGCAAATTATATGTGCACACATGCAATAAAAATTATTGGCCGCGTATCACTCACTTAGATTAGTTGCTCTTAAAGATCCAATTAGTAATGACTGTTTTAGTAATGACTCAGAATTTAAATTTTTGTTGCGCGGGCATAAAATTTAGCATTTTTACGAAATAATTTTAGAAAGTAACATTTTGGGTTCTATTATGATAACTTTAAATCTGAGGGCACTAATATTTTTACTTCAATCAAAACATATTGCTATCATTACATATTTTTTATGCTTAATTTATACAGATAATAGTAAAAAAAAATACTTTTTAAGTATAATAAAACATATAAATCCAAATTAATTTATGTATAACATACAACATTAAAACACTGTAGAATTTAGCATATTTTGAGAAACACTAATAGATCATTGTGAAAGACATATTCGTAACAAATGTAATATCCAGTAGCGCGTTTACCTATGGGCTTTTGGGGTTTAAGCCCCTAGGCGCTGAAGCTTCTATATATTCATAAAAAAATGTTCCATTTTCAATTATCTCTTTGTTCTTAAGTGTGTTTCGGTAGAATTTAATTAATATTCAAAATGTTAATTATTTACTGTTTACTCATTGGGGGAGGGAGGCTAGATCGAGGCGCTCGAAGATCACAAGCTCCTGGGCGCAAATTTTACAAACGCGGCCCTGGTAATATCGATAAACCAAGTCATAATGTACCAAAATGCTATTATCTAAATTAGTATTAATTGATTTACACTTTGTCCACTTCCGACTGATGAAATTATTAACAGATACGATAATCACATAATGAGTCTATTAATAACTTTAAATCATTTTTTTTTAATGTATTTATATCGCATCAAGCAGTATGATTAAGAGCAAGTAAAATTCAAATAAATTTCTCACTATTTTATTTGCAATTAATTGTTAACACTAAAACATAACAAGTTTTCCAGTATTTCATAAAATATTCAGCGCTAATTGCTCAATTACATTAAAATAAACAACAAAAAATTAAAAAATTTTTAAATATTAAAATTTTTTTTTTTTATTTAATTCTAATCTCCTACTTCGAATATTTGTGTAACATTGTCTGTCGATATTCCATCGCAGTTATTCGCTGCGTCCATAAATTGTACCAAGATTAACAGATATGTCGTGATACTGCCTATTATCTATAAAAACAATTATAGAATAAATAATATATGAACATATTTTTAGATTTATTAATAACACAAAGTAAAATAAATAAGCAAATAGTTGTGATCGATCACTCACCGCAGTAAGAAACGTCATATCTATAGTAAGACCTTTTGCGCAGAATGTATTATCGCGATGTAGTATTTGCAGCGAAAACAGTTGTAACTGTAATATCAAAATTCAAAACAGTTAAATAGAAACTTGATAACAAAATTACATAAATTTTATTTTAATATAAAACAATGAAGCGCTCGCGCAGAAGCAAAATATTATCATAAAAACAAACAAATTAAATTATATGTCGCTACCTCTTCTTTGATTTGCTCGTCTGTAGTGCTGACAAGTACGTCGTGGACAGTAGTACCGATCTTCAAGGCCTCAGTTTTACCATTTTCACAGGACCAAACTATTAATGCTAACTTTATAAAATAATACGTTACGGACGTGGTTATGTACGAGTACCAAATCTGTTTGTCCAGATTGACAATAGACACTTTTTCGCGAAATTCTACTACGTAAAAATACAAACTGAAAGTAATCTCGGCGAAAGTCATGATTATGCTAGCGAGAAGCTGCGGAGTACAAATTACGTTTAACATCTGCACTGTGTCGCTGATCATTAAATGCCACTTTTGCAGCATTTTGAGTTCCACTAGAAGAAACGAATTCGTACGCTCGTGGTGGATATGCATGAAGCGATGCGATTCATTGTTTATTATGAGTTTCCGCAGATTCGTTAGATTGTCGTTGATTCTCTGAAAACAAGCATTTAGCACGCAAACGCAATTCATGTACAGCATGTCCATCTGATATGTCAGCAGTAAACTGTACAATGCGAAAAGTTTAAATATGATGCGTAGAATGGTGACAGCTCGACAGTTTAGTATTTGCCCAAACAGGAAAAAAAAACCGATGATGTCTTTGGCGTGAAGAATTCTGGAAAGTCTATTATATGTTTTCGGAGGCAATGCTGAAGAGATCTCCATCACGGTTTGCAGCAAACGCATTCGCGGACCACTCAGAATGTATGTCACAATTGTTATAAAACCACCGATTATGAAAAAGCAGTAACTCTGAAGAGCATCGGGTACACCATCATACTGAATCGTTTTAAAATCATAAAATTGTCCTGCGAAGTAAATACATTGAACGCCAAAAACGATGGATGACAGAATATAACGAGGCTTGGAAACTTCAAACCTCGAACAGTTGATTTTGTATGGAAATATTCCGAGCATACGGCAGAAAGTGAAGCACGGAAGCATCAGCGATTGAAAATCCGTGGCATGAAATAGTCGCCATTTTTTCCGAACCTTGCTTTTATCACGTCTTTGAAACTTTTGTAATGGACAAAACATAATTAGTGGAGTTTTAATAAAAAACAATGGAAGTTATAGATTGCAATTTAAAAATTATGCATCACAATTATGCTTTATGCATTCGAGCGTTACATTCGTCTTTTTCAAATGTTCCTCGTTTTCTGAGTATAGTTTTTATATAAATTCATCTTTCTTTGACAAATAAGAAACCGATATAGACTCTTTTTAGTCTTTCTATCCTCGACGAGTTTAAATGCAAACTGAAAGCATTTCACTTTGACGTGCAAGATGGAAAGCGGGGATAATTTGTTAGTCACGAAGTAACCATAGCGCTTTTCGATCGGTATTTGTCTTCGCTAGAATACAGCTGACAAAGTAATGATGTGTAATTGCTGTTATACGATTATTATTTTGCGCATCTAGATTGCATATAAAACAAATTATTTGTGCATACATGAAACGGAAAACATTGTCTGCGTAATATTCACATAAATTAGTAGATTTAACTAGTAATAATTGTCTGATGACAAACTTTGCATTTTTTGCAAAGGTTTAATATTCGGCAATTTTATGAAATAATTTTAAAATGTTACATTTTAGATTCTATATAATTATAATAATTTTAATTTTGAGGGCACTAATGCACGTTTTTTACTCTGATAAAAATGTATTGCTACTAATGTATATTTTTTGTTTAATTTACACAAATAACTGTAAATCAAAAATAATTTTTTGAAATAATTTTAACAGAGTTAATAGAACAAATAAATTCAATATAATTTTGTGTGTACTATAAAACACTAAAATACTGTTGAATTGCGCATATTTAGAAAGACTCTGATAGATCTTTGTGAAAGACATATAAGCAACAAATATAATATCAATAAACCAAATTATGATGTTTTGCTATTATCTAGAAAAAAATGCTATTATCTAGATTAGTATTAATTTATTTATACGCTCGAATGATGAAATTATTAGCAGGTGCGATAATGTGTCAATCACATAATGCAACTGTTAATAAGTTTAAAAAAGTATTTTTTTATGTGTTTATATCGTATTTATATTGTATCAAACAGTATGTTTAAGAGCAAATAAAATTCAAGAAATTTCTATTTCTATTTATTTGCAATTAATTGTTAACACTAAGACGTAACAAGTTTTCCAGTGTTTTATAAATTATAGATCGCTAATTGCTCAATTACATTAATGAACAACAAAAAATAAAAAATTTTTAAATATTAACATTTTTTTCTTTTTATTTAGTTGTATTCTTCTACTTCGAATATTTGTGTAACATTGCCTGATAATTCTCCATCGCAGTTATTCGCTACGTCCATAAACTGTACCAAGATTAACAGATATGTCGTGATACTGCCCACTATCTATAAAAACAATAGAATAAATAATATATAAACATATTTTTAAATTTATTAATAACACAAAATAATAAATAAGCAAATAGTTGTGATCGATCACTCACCGCAGTAAGAAACGTCATATCTATAGTAAGACCTTTTGCGCAGAATGTATTATCGCGATGTAGTACTTGCAGCGAAAACAGCTGTAACTGCAACATCAAATTTGCAAACAGTTAAATAAAAATTTGATAACAAAATTACATAATTTTGATTTTAATATAAAATAATAACGCGCTACCGCACATGCAAAACATTATTATAAAAATATACAAATTAGATTATATGTTGCTACCTCTTCTTTGACTTGCTTGTCCGTAGTGCTGACAAGCACGTCGTGGACAGTAGTACCGATCTTCAAGGCCTCAGTTTTACCGGTTTCACAGGACCAGACTATTAACGCTAACTTTATAAAATAATACGTTACGGGCGTGGTTATGTACGAGTACCAAATCTGTTTGTTCAGATTGACAATTGATACCTTTTCGCGGAATTCTACTATGTAAAAATACAAACTGAAAGTAATCTCGGCGAAAGTCATGATTATGCTAGCGAGAAGCTGCGGAGTAAAAATCACGTTTAACATCTGCACTGTGTCGCTGATCATTAAATGCCACTTTTGCAGCATTTTGAGTTCCACTAGAAGAAACGAATTCGCACGCTGGCGATAAACATGCATGAAGCGATGCGATTCATTGTTTATCACGAGTTTCCGCAGATTTGTAAGATTGTCGTTGATTCTCTGAAAACAAGCTTTTAGCACGCAAACGCAATTCATGTACAGCATGTCCATCTGAAATATCAGCAGTACACTGTACAGTGCGAAAAGTTTAAATATGATGCCTAGAACGGTGACATCTCGACAGTTTACTATTTGCCCAAACAGGAAAAAGAAACCAATCATGTCTTTGGCGTGAAGAATTTTAGAAAGTCTATCATATGTCTTCGGAGGCAGTGCTGAAGAGACCTCCATCACGGTTTGCAGCGAACGCATTCGCGGACCACTCAGAATGTATGTTATAATTGTTATAAAACCACTGATTATGATAAAGTTGTAACTCTGAAGAACATCGGGTACGCCATCATACTGAATCATTTTCATAATATCCCTTCGGTAAAGTTTTTCTGCGAAGTAAATACATTGAACGCCAAAAACGATGGATGACAGAATATAACGAGGCTTGGAAGCTTCAAAATTCGAACAGTTGCTTTTGTATGGAAATATTCCGAGTATACGGCAGAAGGTGAAGCAGGGGAGCATCAGCGATTGAAAATCCGTGGCATGGAACAGTCGCCATTTTTTCTTAACCTTGCTTTTATCACGTCCTTGAAACTTTGGTGATGAACGAAACATAATTAGTGGAGTTTTAATGAAAAACAATTGAAGTTATAGATTGCAATTTAAAAATTATGCATCACAATTATGCTTTATGCATACGAGCATTAATACATTTGTCTTTTGCGAATGTTCCTCTTTTTCTAAGTATAGTTTTTATATAAGTTTATATTTCTGCGACGAATAATAAATCGATATAAACTCTTTTTAGTCTTTCTATCCTCGACGGGTTTGAATGCAAAACTGAAAGCACTTCACGTGCGACGTGTATTGCATAGCGAGATGGGTAGCGGGGATCATTTGTTAGTGATGAAGTAACCATAGCGCTCTTCGATCGGTATTTGTCTTCGCTAGAATACAGCTCATAAAGTAATAATGATGTGTAACTGCTATCATACGATCATCATTTTGCGCATCTATATTGCATATAAAACAAATTATGTGTGCATGAAATGAAAAACATTGTCTGCGTAATATTCACATAGATTAGTAAATTTAATTAGTAATAATTCTCTGATGACAAAGTCTGCATTTTTTGGCGAAGGTTTAATATTCGGCAATTTTATAAAATAATTTTAAAACATTACATTTACAAAACGTTACATTTTAGGTTCTATATAATTATAATAATTTTAAATTTGAAAACACTAATGCACATTTTTGTACTCCAATAAAAATGTATTGCTACTAATACATATTTTTTATGTTTAATTTACACTAATAATGTATATTAAAAATATTTTTTTGAAATAATTTTAATAGAGTTAATAGAACATATAAATCCAATTTAATTTTGTGTGTACTATAAAACACTAAAATACTATTGAATTGTGCATATTTTGAGAAACACTAATAGATTCTTGTGAAGGTCATATGAGCATCAAATGTAATGTTAATAAACCAATTTATATTGTTTTGCTATTATCTAGAAAAAAATGCTATTATCTAGATTAGTATTAATTTAATTATATCCCCGACTGATGAAATTATTAGTAAGTGCATTAATGTGTCAATTACATAATGCGTTTATTAATAAGTTTAAAGAAGTATTTTTTTATGTATTTATATCGTATCGTGCAATATGTTTAAGAGCAAATAAAATTCAAAAAATTTTTTAAGAAATTTTTCACTATTTTATTTGCAATTAATTGTTAACACTGAAACATGAGTTTTTTAGCGTTTAACATATATAAAACATCGAATGCTAATCACTCAATTACATTAATAAATAACAAAAAATTTAAAATTTTTGAATATTAAAAATTTATTTGTCTTTAATTAGTTGTCATTTTTTACTTCGAATATTTGTGTAGCATTGCCTGACCATTTCCCATCGCAATTATTTGCTGCGTTCATAAATTGCACCAAGATTAACAGGTATGTTGTGATACTGCCTACTATCTATAAAAACAGTTATAGAATAAATCATACACATATATTTAATATAATAAGACAAAATTGATTAATAAACAGATGATTGTGATCGATCACACACCGCAGTAATAAATTTTGCGTCCACAGTAAGACCCTTTGCGGAGAATGTGTTATTGCGATGTAGTATTTGTAACGAAAACAGCTGTAGCTGCAACATCAAATCACAAAGCAGTTAAATACAGACTTGATAAGAAAATTACATAAATTTGGTTTTAATATAAAACAATAACGCACATGCAAAACGTTATTTTAAAAATTAGAGATCGAATCGGAATTGGAACAGATAACCGTTCCGCAACTGTAATCGAAACTGTAATCGTAATCATTTCATTTTTTTTATCAAATCGAAACTGTAACTGAGCCGAAATTTTATAAAGTTTATAACACCGGAACCGGATCGGTTAAATTATTTTCGATTTACGGTTTTTTCTACGATTGTCGGTTCCGTTTCCAGTTCGATCCAAATCTCTAATAAAAATATGCAAATTAAATTATATGTTACTACCTCGTCTTTGAGTTGCTTGTCTTTGATGCTGACGAGCACGTCGTGCACAGTAGTACCAATCTTCAAAGCCTCATTTTTGCCGGTTTCGCAGGACCAAACTATTAGCGCTAATTTTATAGAATAATAAACTATGGCCGTGGACATATGCGAGTACCAAATCTGTTTATCCAAATTGACGATGGGCATCTTTTGTACTATGCGCAATTGTATTGCATAAAAATATAGATGGAAAGTAATCTCGGTGAAAGTCATAACTACTGTAGCAAGAAGCTGCGGACTGAAAATCACGTTTAACATCTGCACTGTGTCGCTAATCATCAGATGCCACTTTTGCAGCATTCTGAGTTTTACTAGAAGAAACGAATTCTCACGCTCGCGATAGACATGCATGAAGCGATGCGATTCATTATTTATCGCGAGCTTCCGCAGATTTAATAGATTGTCGTTGATTTTCCGAAAACAAGCTTTTAACACGCAAACGCAATTCATGTACAGCATGTCCATCTGAAATATCAGCAGTAAAATGTACAGTGAAAACATTTTAGACATGGCGTTTATAATTCTGACATCTCGACAGTTTACTATTTGCCCAAAAAGGAAAACAAAACCGATGATGTCTTTGGCGTGAAGGATTCTGGAAAGTCTATCGTATGTCTTCGGAGGCAGTGTTGAAGAGACCTTCATCACGGTTTGCAGCAAACGCATTCGCTGACCACTCAGAATGTATGTCACAATTGTTATAAAACCACCGACTGTGCAGAAGCAATCAGTTTGAAGAGTATCGGGTACACCATTAAGCTGGATCTTTTTGGTAATGTGTAATTCGTAGAAATTTCCTATGAAGAAGAAGCAGAAAACGCCGAGAGCAATAGATGACAGTATATAGCGAGATTTGGAAGCTTCGAAGCTCGAACCGCTGATTTTGTACGGAAATATTCCGAGCATACGGCAAAGAGTGAAGCATGGAAGCATCAGCGATTGAAAATCCGTGGCGTGGAACAGTCGCCATTTTTTTCGCATTTTGCTCTTGTCTTGTTCTTAAAACTGTGGCGATGAACGGAACATAATCAGTGAAGTATAATTAAAAAATAATTGAAATTGTAGATTGCAATCTAAAAATTATATGTTATTTATGTATTCGAGCATTAATACATTCGTTTTTTTGCGCGAATATTTCTTTTCTAAACACTTCTGAGTTCGTTTTTTTGCGACGAATAAGAAATCAACACGGACTTGTTTTTTAGTCTATCTATCTTCGACGAGTTTAAGTTCAAAACTAGGAGTTTATGCATCGCGCAACGAAATGGGACGCAGGAATTATTTGTTAGCCGTAAAGTAACCATGGCAGTTTTCGATTTGAATTTGTCATGCCTGGAATGTAAAGTAATAATGCTTTATTGCTGTTAGGTGATTCATTATTTTACGGTTTTAGATCGCAAAGTGAATAACTTATGTGTGCAAACGAAAAAAAGCATTGACTGTGTAACATCTTCATAAATCAATATTTCTCAATAATCCGATTAATTACTGTTCAATGCCAAATTCATATTTTTATTGCGTAAATCCAATATCTGTATCTTTATAAAATGACTTTAAAATTTAATATCTTTGGTTTTATTATAACAGTTTTAAATTTATATGTAAAGACATTTTAATGCACAATTTTTTTACATTTTACTCGGATAAAAATATATATGGCTAGTAATATTGAATTTATACAAATAATTGTAAATTATTTTTCCGAGTTTATTAGAACATGATAAATGCAATTTAATTTGTGGATAATATTATACACTAGAGTACTGTTGAATTTTGTGCATTTGATGAAAAGCATATGCGTAATAAATGTAATGTTGATAAACCAAGTTATAATGTGTAAAAATCATGTTTTTATGTAAATTAGTATTAATCAATGTATTTTCCCCCGATTTTAATGAAATTATTTTTACGTACATCATGTCTGCAGACAAGAAATTATCCTAAAATGTGCTCCTTTATATTTCAGCAACAATAAAGAAAATGGCAAACGGTGCAAACGTTGTCATTACAATAATGCGTCGATCACATAATGCGTTCATCAACAAAGTTTCATCAAATTATCGCTGAATAAGCTTAAAGAGCAACATGTCCCTAACAAGCTGTTTATGCTAGTTTTATAATTTAAACATTAAATCCATTTTAAATATAATTACGCTCTTACTTTCGATAAAAAGTAATATATGTGTAAAAGGAATGAAGTAATTAAAGTGTAAATTAATAAAAATATTAGAATTAAGTACAAAAAATACATACATGAAACAAGAAACAATTCTTAGTAATATAAAATTGATATAAAACTTTTAATGAAACAATTAAATATTTTTCGTATAAATACTTTTTCTCTATACAAATTTTATATGTACAATACCTACGATATTCTGCATTGGAAGATCTATTTATATCGCAGAGTGGCGCGTTGAAAGCAAGCGAAAGACTACCGAATTAACAAATACCTTTCACAAAAGCTTCTTTAAGCTTTTATACATCCCCTCTATAATTCACATATTTTAAATTTTGATGATTACGCTTAAGATTTGAAATCGGGAATTCCGTTTTCATCAATCTTAATAAAAGATTAATTTCCACTATCGTAAACCAGATTACTAGCTTTCCGCATACCTCTATGTCTACTTCACACGGAATAATGATTGATCGCAATCAGATAACGATATCGCGTTAAAGGTGCTTACCCGTTAAATCTTTTTGATTGACTTCTGGTGTAGTTAATCAATGTTAAAAAATGTTCTGATTGTTGCTCAAGTAGATGTAATGTGTGATTTATATATTAATTGCAAATAATAAACAAATAACATTTAAGAAAAAAATTAAATTTATTAATAATATTTTTTATTGTCGCTAGATTTGTTGTTTTTTAGTAAATGTTTCATGACAATTTTGTCTGTTACATGCTATTCAAAATTAATTAATATTGTAGTTGTTAACATATATTTCATTAATTTTTTATTATTTGATTAAATTAGCACTAATTAAAGATAGAAGTAAAACGCAAAATAACATAATGTAATTCAATTTGTTGCTCAAAATGTTGATTAAATATTGACAGTAAATTATAGTTTATGAAGAAAATGCATTATTTATTTGTCATTTTATATTAATACTTCAAGCTTCATGAAAGATATTTTTTTTATATCGCTATCTAAATTTGTAAAAATTTAATTATATTATACATGCAATTCTACACGACATTGCTTTGTCCAAATTGTTTTGGACATTTGCGATTTAATGTTTATATTAATATATCTTCAGTCACAAAGAAACCATCGTCTGTAGCGAAATCTTTCTTATCTTAGATTTTTGTTTCAGATTTTTGTGGATTATGAATATAATGTCCGATTATCAATGCGGTGTCATTATTGATATCGTACGAATATCCTCAACGAAACGGGTATAAAATACAGTCAATTCATGGGATTGACATCAAACAGCAAGATGTCTTCCAAAGCAATCGTGTTCTTTGCTCTCCTTGCAGTGGCTTTCGCCGGTAAGTCAATTTTTGCGTAATATAACAATCTAAAAATATATTTCAACTAAATTAGTTGATCACATTTAGAAAGTACGAAGTAAAATATAAAATCTTGTTATATATTAAACAATTATTAACATTATAATTAATTAAATCGTTTTAATCTTGAAAAAAGTAACAGAATTTAATTTTGCACAACTTTGCATAGTTACAAATTCTTCAAATTATATACTTTAATTTTGTCGCAAATAATTTCCTAATTATTATTAATTTTGATTTCAGAGAGACCCCGTCTCGGCTTGCGAGTGCCGTATTTGCCGTCTTTGGCGTTTTCGCCCCAAGTGGTCGGTGGTGATGAAGCATCTCAAAATGCGCATCCTTATATAGTTTCCCTTCAATGGGGTACAAGCTCGGCAACCACTTCGCACTTTTGCGCTGGATCCATCTTGAACAGCCAATGGATCCTGACTGCAGGACATTGCGTTCAGGCAGTTCCTTCTGCCGGCACTTTCCTTGTAAAAGCTGGAAAGCACCACATTAATATTGTTGAGACCACTGAACAGACAGTTAAAGTGTTGAAATCTTTCGTGCATGAAAAATATCAAGGGTAAATAATTAAAATTTTATAAATAACAAATACAAAAATTTATTTAACTCTATTATTGAACTAATAATTATGTAAAATACTATTTACTAGTATTACTAAAAATTAAGGAAAATAAGTCGTAGATGGACAACAATAAATCTTTACATTTCACGCACACGCATATCATCGAGTATATATTGCTTCTGTATAAATATTTTTCTTCTTTTGCAATTTTCAGTGGTGTCGGCCCGTATGACGTCGGTTTACTCAAGCTGAGTACTCCATTAGAGCTGAATAGTGAAGTACAACCCATCGAATTGCCGGAGGCAGAAAGCGAGCCAACTGGAGATGCAATTCTTATCGGCTGGGGCTCCACTTCCCGAAGCGGTATTCCAAACATGCCAGATAAACTGCAAATTGTCGATTTGCATTACGTCGATCGTAAAACCTGCCACGAAGCGGTCGAGCGCCTGACAGGATCTTCACCCGTTCATGAGACCAATGTTTGCACCGGACCGTTGACTGGTGGAATCTCCGCGTGCAGCGTAAGTTGCAAACTTTCAGAAAATTTTAATTTTTTTACTTTATATTAATGCGACAATTTAATGTGTCAAATTTTTAACGCATTTTTAGGGTGATTCCGGCGGCCCTCTAGTCAAGCGTTACGGAAATAAAGAGAAGATCACTGGAATCGTATCCTGGGGCATTATTCCATGTGGTACCGTGGGTGCTCCATCTGTATACACCAAAGTGTCCAAATTCAACGATTGGCTTCACGAGAAAATGTCTAATAATTAGTAACGATTGTGTCGACGACGTATCAATGAATACCGAAAACAAAAAATGTTATATCTTATTCAATGCAAGAGAAAAATGTAAAAAAAAATAAACTGTTTGCATTTTAAAAGTTTAATATTGTTTATTTTAAGCATATTCAAAACAAAACCTTAAGCATTAATTTAACCTGATATAAAATAATTATTTTACTTCAAATTTCGATAATTGTATTTGTTTCGTTAAAATTTAAAATCGAAAAGTCTGCTTTTATAAAAAAATTAATCAATTTACACTATTGTAAGTCAGATTATTAGCTTTCCGCATATTTTTTCCGTTTACTTCATATGAGATAAAAATTAATCGCAATTAGATAACGATATCGCAAGATGCTCATTCATTGGACATCCCGAACGATACATCATGATTAACTTGAACAAGATTAGGACTAAAAAACTTTTTTTGTTATTATTTAAGTAGATTTTATGCAATTTTAGTTATATTAATTAAAACATGACTTTTGTCTATTCTCACGAATAAAAATTCTTACTGAAAAAAGATTTTTGTCAAAAATTGGGAGGAAAAGTTGACCGATACTTTACAGGCCTTGACAAATCGAAGTTTTGTAATAATGGTTTTGCGTTTAATGAAGCTAATACGATACTTTTCAAAAATATTTATTTTATCTCACACGGTGCGTTTCAGTAAGTAAAATTTATTAAAATTTTACTTACAAGTAATTGTTAATATAATACATAATCGATTTATAAATGTATTTGCACATAAAATAATCCAGCAACAATGTTCTACTTACAATAATAAACAAAAGATATTTTTAATATTCTATAAACATTTTTCCTTTCTTCGATTAATTATTATTTTTTGCATTAAATACTTGACGTAGCGTTGCCTGATGGCAGTTTATCGCAAATAGACGCCGCATTCATGAACTGTACCAAGATTAACAGATAAGTTGTGATGCTGCCCACAATCTGCAAAATACAATCATAGAATAAATAACACACATGTATTTAACGTAATTTATATCGATTACTCACCGCAGTGAGAAGCGTCGCGTCCACAGTAAGACCCTTTGCGGAAAATGTATTATCGCGATGCAGTATTTGCAGAGAAAACAATTGTAACTGCAACGTCAAATCGCAAAATAGTTAAATACAGTCTTGAAAAAAAATTATATAAATCTAACAGGCTCAAATAAAAATGACAGCTTCATAAAAAACTGACGCGTCAGTCCCAAAACTTTAAAACATTTTTACAAAAATACACAAATCGCATTGCATGTTGCTACCTCGTTTTTTACTTCCTTGTCGTTGGCGCTGACGAGCACGTCGTGCACGGTGGTAGTGATTTCCATAGCTCGTTTCTTGCCCGTCTCGCAGGACCAAACCACCATCACCATTCTTATCGAATGAAACAATATGAATATTAATAAATATATATCTAAAACTGATTTCTCCTGGCCGAAATAGTACTTTTTGAACACATATTCTGCTACGAAATACATGCTAAAAGTGAGCTGGGTAAAATTTATGACCATGGTGGCGAGAAGCTGCAGGCTGAAAATTATGTTTAGCTTCTGCACAACGTCGCTGACTATTAGATGCTGCTTTTTCAGGGCCTTGAGCTCCATCAGTAGAAACGGATTTCTCTGATTGTAATGATTCTGCTCAAGAAAATGCGGCTCATCGTTCATCGCAATCTTCCGCAGACTCGCCAGATTGTCGTTGATCCTCTCAAAACAGGCTTTCAGCACGCAAACACAATTCATGTACAGTATGTCCATATAAGACACTACTAGTGTAATGTACAGTCCGATAAAATAGTACAGAACGTCGAAAACACTGCCATAATGATACTGACACATTTGCCCAATTAGAAACAGAAAGAAGATGATATCTTTGGCGTGGATGAACTTGGCTATTTTCTGATACGATTCTGGCGGCAGTCTTGAGGAGACTTCCATCACAGTCTGCAGTAAGCGCATTCGCGGACCGCTCAGAATGTATGTGATAATCGCTATGAAACCACCAGAAAGATAATAGCAGTTATTTTGAAATATCCTGGCTGGATTCGCAAAGTTAATCCTTTTGGTGATGTTCATCTCGTACAATATTTCTGCTACGTTAACGCATAAAATGACGATATTGATGGACGCCAGGATACAGCGCCATTTGGAAGCCTGGAAATTCGAGCCGTTGATACTGTACGGGAATATCCCGAGGATACGGCAGATGATGAAGCAGGGAAACATCAGTGATTGAAAATCCGTAGCGTGAAACAGTCGCCATTTTTTGCGCATTTTGTTCTTGACTCGCGTTTGCAACTTCGACGACGGACGAAACATGATCAGTGAAGTGTCATCGAAAAACAACAATCAAAATCATAAATTGCAATCTAAAAATTATACATCACATTACTCGTGCATTCAAAAATCAACGCGATTGTTTTGTACCGATACTTTTTTTTCCTAAATGTAGCTTTTGAATTTGTTTTTTTCTCGATGAATAAACGAAGCAAGATAAACGCGCTCTGATTTTTCTACTCTCACAGTGAGTTTAAGTTGAAAACTGCGAGAGGTTCACGCGTCGCGTAGCGAAACTGAACGCAGAGATCGTTTGTTAGCCGTGAAGTAACCATGGTGCTCTCTTCGATCGACTATTTGTCACCCTTGGGATGCAACGCATAAAGTAATGATGTGTAATTGCTGACACACAATTCATCATCTTGCGCTTTTAAATCGAGTACAATGCGAGTTATCGTGTGCACACGAAACAGAAAGCATTGGCTGCGTAATGTCTACGTGAATTAGTAGCTCTCAAAGATCGAACAAGCGACTGTCTGATACCAAAATCCATATTTTTGTTGCACAGGTCCAATATTCGGCATTTTCATGAAATGACTTTAAAATTTGTTCTACTGATTCATTTTTGGTTTTATTTTGATAATTTTAAATGATCACTAATATATGTTTTTCACTCAAACAAAAACATATTGCTATTAATATATATTTTTTGTATTTAATTTGTACAAATAGTTAAATTAAAAATTATGTTTCCGCTGTTTATTAGAACATAATAAATTCAAGTTAATTTGTGTATAATATTGAACACTGGAGTGCTATTTTGCACATTTTAAAACACTTCGACACATATTACCGAAACACATATAATATTAATAAATTAAGTTATAATGTGCAAAAAACACTATTATCTAGATGAATATTAATTGTCATATTTCCCCGACTGATGAAATTGGCAGGCACATTGTCTGTGGATGACGAGTGGTCCCAAGATACTTGGTTTTTTGTGTTACAATGACTATAAAAGAATGAGATGATGAACAGCGTAAATGTCATAATTATGATAATGTGTCCATCAACAAAGCTTCATTAAATTATCGCTGATGAAGCTCGAAAAAGAAACTTGCCCCCAACGTGCTGTTTATACTGTTTTCGTAAATTAAATTCACTTTAAGTATGATTACGCTCTATCGATAAAATATGATATATGTATAGAAGCAATAAAACAATTAAAGTAAATAATTTTTCTAAAATCCAGTTTTTAACAATAAGTAAGAAAAAAATTATTGCAAAAAAATGTGTGTTATTGGAAAGTTGAAATAAAAAATAAATGGAAATTATAAAATTTATGCGATTTATAAATCTTTACAAAATATTTAATACACAATATTTGCGATATATATTTCCTAACAGATATTTAAGTACCATAAAAATACTAAGAATTTTCATACATGCAATTAATTATTTGCAATTAGAGATACATTTATAACAAGAAAATCACAAAATAATCCGGATATTAATAACTAAGTATCCTTATCTTTAAGTTTTCCAAGCATACTCTATAAAATAGAACAACAATTTCGATTCGAAGAGATTCTATTCAAATTTCTCTAATCAATTTTACACATACAATCTAACAATCACTCCTTCTTGCAGGCTTCCGTAACTACTTCTACCGCGGCAAGCGCTTCCTTCGCCGTAGGAATTATGAAACGAGCTGGAAGAATAAATCCGTATCTGCCGGTGTCTCTCAGTTCGAACGTGTAAGTGTATTTGATCTTAAGCAATGCCTTCGCCCAATCGTCGGAACCGCCAGCTGCTGCATAAAGCGTTGTCGCACTATTTCCAACGGTATAAACACTGCCCGCACCTCCTGCCGTCTTCATGGCAGCCGCTGCCGCACGACCAACCCTGTCGAGATCGAGGTAATCTGGCGGCACACGTTTGTCATATCCCCAAGGATACAGAATGTACTGCCCGTATGAATGGAATGACAAATATGCCTACAAGGAAAATGTTTCAGTAAAGATGACTGCATTATGTTATAATTCGAAATTAGGATGCAAAAATCGATCGAAGCAATGTAAAATCTGCGGAAATTGTGAAATATTTCAACTTACCTTGAAATTTGCCGCGCTGGTCTGAAAGAAGTTTCGAATAGCACCGGTCTCCGGCTCGGAAAATGGTCCTGTACCCGAGTACGTATCGTGACAAACGTTCTGGCTCGTTCCCTTTCCGCCCCAGCGATAACCGAAGTTGCGATTCAAGTCCACGCCTGAGCAGCCAACGTTGCTGGCCTTCCTTCTATTTTTCCTCCACAAACGCTCGGAGTTGAAGCTGTATTCGTACCCGTCCGGATTGACAACGGGCAAAATATAATAATCCGTCTCGAGTTTCTCGCTGTTCTCGACGAGATAATCGATAACGTATGTTACAGCCGCTGGCGAAATCCATTCACGAGCGTGGATGCCACCGTCGATCCACAGAGCTGGCGCATTCGGCTTGCCGTTGCTAATTCTCAGAACCTTCAAATTTTTCAACATTTTCTCTCAGCGTGATTTTAAAATTAAACTATCGAAACGTAGATGTTAAAAATAGATATCGAGAATAACCTTAAGAGGACGGCCTTCGATTGATTCGCCGATGGTCCTTACAGAACAAACTTCGGGAAACGTTTCCGCGAGGTAATCAAGATAGCCGTGAATGTCAATCAAACGATGATAGCTAGTCCATTCCATGCGATGACCTGTTGATTATACCTTGAAGATTATTCAAAGGTTGCACCCCCTCCGTGCTCTCATGCGTCTGTTTAACAGCCGCTTCGTAGATTCAGTTCTACACGATAGAAAGTAAGCGGTTCTTTTTTTTTTTAATCATTATGTTATGCGATGTTTTGCATATCCGTACAATCGGAGCAGTTCTGAGTCGACGAAGCGGATTACGCGCGCTTGAGAAAGCTCACCCCTCAAATGCCAAGGACCACCTCCACCGTGTACACTAGCTACGGGATAACGAAGAGGACGAGGACGTGGATAACTACTTCTGACTCGCTGCCACCAAGCGTAACGAGCTAAAAAATGACTGAAAACCTCACTTCGGTGACGGAAACGATGTGCGTCCATTGCTACAGTCGGCGAGTATTTATGTTTATTACTATTTAATTCGCAGCGAGCGGTACGAGCGATTTTTCGCAATAGAACGACGTTGTTTGTAAATGCATTTCCCACGCGCGACTCCCATCGGCAATCAAACCTCGTCGGATCCGTATCGGATAACGGCATCGAGATCGGATCGACCGACTATGCAAACGAGCGCGGGAAAACGTCGAAATGCCGCAGAACGCGTGTACGTGCGAGGACTACACGCGTGTGCTTTACAAACGCTTTACACACGCACGTACAAGTGAAGTATAACTGTTAATGTTAATCAGCATTGAAGCGGAACCGGGTTACCAGGTGTGGGATTCATTCGAGGTCAATAACCTCGATCTGTTTCCAATCGTTCCTTCCCGTCGAAAAAGAGTGGAATTTAATTGGAAAACGTCTGTTATCTTTCAATTTTTAAGTTGTTATCTTTCTGATAAAATCGCTTCTGTTTATGACTTTATCAAATATAAATATAACACAGTAATTTTTTTAATCTTTTGCGGAAAATCCGTATGAAATTAATTTTTAGCAATTAAGCAACGATTTAGAATGTGTTTACTATGTTCTACACGCGATATGTTCTAATAATTATAGAGATTACAATATAATAATCTAATCAATACGATAAATAATCTAATCAAGAAATCATTAAAAATTTATTTAATAATTAAAAGTATTATCAGAATCAGAAAACAGATTTATTTATAACGCAGTTTTTTCTATCATCACTGTGCGTCATCGAAAAATTGAAGAAAAATGGTAAAGAGCGAATGTAATGCCGCAACATGAACGATGTACAAGCAATAATTAATTCCATAAGCTGTTAATAAAAACACTATCGAAAACTGACAAAATTGCAAACGCTGAATGAATACGATTTCATAATAAAATGATTGTAAAATAAAATTAATATAATAAAAACGTCAAACCTTTGCGTCCTTCGAGTTCCTCTTCCGCTTCCGGCGAAAGGGGAGAATTCTCCTCATTGATTGCCTGTTGCAAATCGTCGATCAAAACTTCGTGTCTCAATCCGAGGTTCTTAAATATAGATCTCACATTTCGAAGCATGTGATTTTCCACGAAAATGTCGGTGATCGACGCGTTGTTCGCCCATATCGAGTATGCTGTGTAAAAGAAATTTATTCAGCTATTGTCTTTCGTATAAATCTACTTCGAATCAAAGGAAAAATTATGTTTCAACATAAATGCTACGTACAACCGTGTTCGTCGTAACGTTTCACCAATTCATCGAAGGAACTGTTATTCTTGTAGACCCTCCAGACTTGATCGCCGTCGTAAGTGATCTGTTCCTGGATATCCTTCGATTCCTTTTGTTCGTTTCTCAACTTATCCGCTTGTTGAACACTCTCACTGACATTAGGAGCCTCTTTCGTTTGACGCCCGAGACTGGACGCGTCGACAGCGAAGATAACAATTGCTATTATCGGCAATATCGCCCATCTCGCGCGCTGCCTTCGTATATAGTTGTGATCGTCGTGGTTCATCGTCACCGAAACTGCTCTTGAAAGCAGAACTTACACAGCTTTTATAATACGCACCACGGCCGGTGATCGGGAGTAACGGCACCGCTCGATCAAGAATACGAAGATTGTCGAACTCGTTGCGCCAAAGATCTTTGACCTCCAAATCAGAGATGTTCTAATGTTCTTCAATATAATAGATGGGTCAATTTGTATCATCAATTTTCGAAATCAATCCGCTGAATAATCTTGCAGGATAAACCGAAAAAAAAATTTTAATATATGACAATTTTTTATTTCTTGAATAACACTTAATTTTAATTTTTTCTTAGCTTCTTCTAGAACCATCAAACTGCTATAAAGTAAAGAAAGTCGTATGTAAAATTTATTTTCTTAAAAAACTTGTATATTTTTTTAAAGAGTTCTTGTGTAAGCTAAAATTTGTCGAAGTATGTACATAAATAAAATATTAAATGTCGCTATTTCGCTTGTTCCAATTACCATTTATTTTATTTATTTTTTCGTTAGACGTCTGCAGACTAAGCGCATGATGCAAGAATTTGTTATCGCAGTAGGCCCATTGATACACGGCTACTTTACTCAATTTAGAGCGCCGACGCAGCTCTCGATTACGGCGCAAGTCGCGGGTAGACGCACAGCTTCTGCACGTCGTTCGTGCACCGTGCGTCGCGGCTTAATACAACCGCATCGCGGAGGCTGATTAATAAAGAAAACTGTGTCGCGACGTCCACATCACTCCGAAACAGTATTCGGGAAGAAATCATGAAGTGCCTGTTGACGATCGTCGTTCTCGTGGCTGCTGCCACCTCGACCACAGAGGTACCGTTTGCTAATTAACTCAGAGCGATTTTATTATATTTTGCCAAATCGTAATTACATTTTTCGGATATACCGTTAATACGCGACTCTGACTGTCTGAATAAATTAAGGATGGATTGTTTATTGCACTAGTTTTTTATTCATATATGTATCAAATTTTGTGACTAAGCATCCCTAACACTTTCTTTTAATGATCTCTGTCTTCATCACGTATATATTTTTATAAAATAGAAAATTTACAAACATTTTACTAATTAGAACGTTTATTTGTCATGTTAAACTATGCTAAATTTTTATTATAAAGATTTTAAACCAATTGCAAAGCAATTATTATTTTATTTTTCTATATTGTATCGATGTGTAAACCATGAAATTTGGACTGTTTAATTTAATGGTGTTGAAAAATCGCGTTGTAGAAATGAGTAAATACAACAAAATGGTAATAGGTCAGACGAATATGTCGCCTTTATATGTCATAAGGTTTCCCTCGTCGTTACGCTTTAGTAAGCGCACGTGTGCGCGCACATATTAGGTTTACACGCGAGCAATTCTTCTGTGAATGTATGCCACTTAAAATACATCGCTACGAGTGCATTCTAAATTAATAGCTCTATTCTGTATCACTTCTGTTAGTTTCAGACACTTGCCATCAAATCACCCTTTCGCTCGTTGAATCATTTATTATGTTAATTTATTTCTTTGCAATTGTTGTTAATATCTTTTTTATCTACAAAATAGCGTAAAAAATATATATAGAAAACAAATACGTATTTTTAAAAAATTTTCATTTTTTATTGCAGGCCGAAACATACAAAGTCACCGATCAGGTGTATCTCGACATCATGATCGACAATCATCCAGCTGGAAGAATAGTTATTGGACTATTCGGCGACATCGCACCGAAAACGGTGAAGAACTTCGTCACTCTCGCTACCACTGGCCTAGCTGGGAAAAAATATGCAGGGACCACGTTTCATCGCGTGATAAAGAAGTTCATGATTCAGGGTCAATATTTTCTCTTTGATTAAAAAATTTTTATTTATCAGATATTACGCGCTGTCGCATAATCGCATGTATTACAGGCGGTGATGTAGAAAATGGCGATGGTACCGGCTCCATCAGTATTTACGGCAAATACTTCGACGATGAAACCTTCAAGGTGAAGCACAGCGGGCCATTATTCGTCAGCATGGCGAATGCTGGGAAGAACACCAACGGCTGTCAATTTTTCATCACCACTATAGCAACACCTTGGCTAGATGATCACCATACGGTATTCGGAAAGGTGAGAATATATGAAACTATCGTCTTAGTTTTTTTCAAATTGAATAATGTTAAATAACAGTTTGCGTCATTGAAATATCTCGATACGATTTATTTTAATATTACTGTTTCTTCACTAATATTTTTTTTTGTAGGTGGTTAACGGTGAAGCTGTAGTCTTTAAGATCGAACAAACCAAAACGAATAGCGATGATGTTCCAGTCGCGCCCGTAGTAATTTACGACAGCGGAACTCTTCCAACGGAGCCGTTTACTGTATCAGATAATCCTTACGAGTAATCCAACACTTTCGATGTGACCCTAATTATTCGCTCACGTCTTTCCCAAGCTCTTTTGTAGGTTACTGTAATCGTTGCGCTCCGTATTAATGAGGGCTACATATGCCAATCATTTTTACGTAATAGCTTTCTAGGTCGACAAATATGACGATCGCACAAATAATTAGTTAATTAAGTATTAATACTGTATGAGAATAGCTACTTTTATACATTTTTTTGAAGCTTTACTTTACATAGTCACATTTTATACAACAATTTATATATTTAATATATTATTTTGCACTGTTTCGTGTGACTACGTGAACGAAAAGACTGCCAAGTAGATGCAAAATGCAAAAGTAGACATTAAGATCACGTAAAGACACATCAGTAAATGTACACGTATTTGAAAAATATATTCTTTAACGCATTATCCATTCTCCAAGCTGTACTGCGCTCGCATTTAACTAGATAAATAATCTTTTAATGACACGGCGTTTTCAGTTTACAATCCATTAATGCAATTTTGAAATGTGCATATTTACAGTGTATGGGCGTGGATCAAAGCAACCTGCGTACCATTGGGATTCAGCTTCTCGATACTCGCAGTTTTCCATTACATGATGAAACAGTTGGATATTTAAGTAACAAGTATTGATATAAAAGACTGACTTAAATATTGAAAAAGCGGGTTCATATTCTTACTCTAAAAATTTCACATTTATTTCTTTTATAAAAAATAATCTATTGTACATTTATTATTTATACATATGTAAATATTTTTCTCAAAATAGAGTTATCACATGTGTGATAACCGATACAGCAACACAGCAGCTTGCTTCTTTAACAGTACGAGATGAAGAACATTAGGCGCCATCTCTCTGGAAAGCATGACATTATTATTGAAGAAATTTATTTTATAATAAATTGATAATATAAAAAAAATTATAAACAAAATGATATTCTTTGATCTCATGCTTGCTTGTCTTTATGATGTTTCACAAAATATATTACTATAAAGTGTGTATTTTATATGATAAAAACAAACAATTTATGCTTTATCTATAACAATATATGTTAAAAATAAAAAATATAAAAAAATAATTTTTAAAATTAAATTATAATTGATAGTATATCGGACAATGAGAAAAGGGTGAATCACATTAGTGTCGATGACGCACAAAGATACCGCGCATGCACACTACAGCCATGTCGTATACCGAGTACGTGAGAATATCAGGCCTAGCCTTGGCTAGGCGTCTGGGCGGCCAATCAGTCGGTGGCAAACCGGCATCGTGTACCTTTAACCGACGTCAACGACGTCGGCTGAAGTCGGCCAAAGTCGTTTGTGAGAGTCGAGTATCGGTCGATGCTCCAATTTCGTACGGGATGACACGTGGGCGTACGAGAGAGCTGTCATTCATAAAACCATAAGAAGCAGCGGTTGAGAGTGTGTTTGGATAAGAAAATGTGTAAGTGAAGCACTTTCAGTGAGTGGTGTGTTACATCTACGATTGCTGAAAAGTGTGCCGGGAAGCGCATGTTGCTCCCTTCGAAGTTCGATCGGTCTAAGGACAGCTGGGAGAAAGGGAAAAAGGACCTTGAAAGGGGATGCTCTGAGACGCGCACTCTGTACCAGCTTGCTCGCACGAGGTACACGCCGTTTTCAACGATTCACGCCTATGCGGATGCTGACGCCGCGGATTTGGAAATAGCCGCGGAATGTTTGAGAATTTCTGCTCCAGTATTTATTAATGTTTGGAGCAGATCTGTGATGATGGGAGAAAAGTGCTCGAAAGGCTCGCGAGCGTATTTGATTTTGAAGTAGTCGAGAGGTATTTTGTTTGATCAGTGAATATAAAATATGTCAGAAGAAAAACATGACTTGACGTAACATATGATAAATGTGTTGTCGGATTAAATAAAATTATTATTTGATCAGGTTTAGAATTCTTCTTGTAACACCTGTCGACAAAATTGATATTTTTGCATCGTTACGGAACGATTTTAAAAGTATGAGTGATATTTCGTCAAAATTTATAACGGCCTAGAATTGCTGTAACAAATAAAAAAATAATGAAGACATTTATATTAATAACAAATTTATAAAGTTTGCTGTAATTCATTCAAACATTACTGATAAAATTGATAAAACAGTACGTTGAAATGATTTATCTATCACAATCGTCCATCATCATAACATGTAATCTACGTGGACAAATAAACGGAAGAACTGTTACGAACATATGTATGTCACAGCTAACAAGGATTATTATTTGATGATTCAAAATCGACAGAAAAACAAAACTAACTTCGTAAACAAAATTTTCGCAAACTTTCTCTCTCTCGTACAGTCAGCATTCGGCATGGTTGTGGATTTACGTTTATTTCTTTCTAAGAATAAGCCAAAAATCTCTGAATAAACCGTAAAATAAAAGCAAAATGTGTCAATGAAAATCACATAACACTGATAACTATCGTCAATTAAAAAGAATAAACAATGTCCATGATGTAAGGTCGTGTTACGTAGTAATTTAGCTATCAACATATCTAATTTCAATTTTATCATGCCTTATTGTGAGTCATGTGCGATATATCTTCACGGAAGCGTTGTTTGTAATTACCAACGGAAAACACTTCGAATACGCTTTGCATAGTCACTTTCGCTCTTAATAATAACCGTCGGATTATCGCACAACTGCGTGCACAAGGCCTCCCACGTACACATGTAATTATCATTGCGAATAAGATAAGGAGAAACATAAAACGCGCAACGAATCAGTTGCAGTTCTATCGTGACATAAATGAGCTTTGAAAATAGCGATAAATTCATTTGCGTGTGTTCTTTGCATTTTTTATTAATAAATATTACATAACGTAATATTTATTTTAACATAATACATTATTTACAAATTTTGTAATTTACTATTCTCACTTTATTCACAGTTATAAAATAATACACATGTCCCAAGTTATATCATGATAATTACGTCAATTACGGGTTTCGTTAAAACTTAATGATTAATTAATGAACGGTCTCTAATGCGTTAGTTTCCTGAAATATATTTTTCAATATATCTTTCTCCAAATTGCTTTAAAAAATCAGGTACATACGAAAGAGTTAGAAAAATTTATATTTGTAATTTAGTGTAGAACATATGTAAACGTCGAAATGATTTGTCTATCTCCATCATTTATCAGAAACACAAAGAAATCCAGTGCGATGTTTTAGCGCAATTTATTTAACTAGCGTTGTGCATTCTCTTAATTAACTCCTCGTTGTAGCACGCATCTGTACGCAAAACACACCAACTCGGCACGCAACGTATGCATATTTCGCGTATAATTATTGCGAAATTCGATCGAAACATAATGTTTTAAGATAACATTGAAATCGACACATAAACAAACATATTCATCATCGACGTGTACTTTGTAAAACCTTTTAAATGTCTTCGCGCGCGCGTGTGAACAACATTGCATTTATAAAACTCCAACATATCTATGCATTGGAATTTTAATAGAACACTTCGATTATTAACAATTTAAATAAGCAATCAAGTTAAATGGTTGATTAAAATACGATACACGTGTCACAAGGTCTGAACGTGTTGGCATTCAATGCGTGTCACGCTTGGCATTATTTACATCTAACTTTCAAGCTAGCTAAGCTCTTAAAATTTGCGCGTCGAAAAATAAAGGAAAAAGGTTAGCGATAGCAGCTTCGAAATTTTGATAACGAAATTTATATAACGGTCATAAAAGTATGAATCACGCAAGGCATATATACCTTTCAATCAAGACATTATTTATCATAAGGAGATAATACTCCACCCATTCTTCTTATGTGCAGTCCAATAAGTAAGGCCATTAGACGCGCCTTACGGGTTATCTGACAACATCCGATTATATACCTTCTTGTCTTCACTAAGAAAGAAATCACTCTTTAAGGCTGTTTTACGATAAATTGCTCACAATATTTTTTTTATTTCTTTTTTTTATGCTTATGTTTGTTTTGTGTTTCATAAATAATTTTTCTCTACATTACAAGATATCAAATCACAAGTTGTAATTAAAAAAAAAAACTAAACACGCCACATTCAATCGTCATATCTATTTTTCACCATTCTATTATTTCACTTTCTTTCATTATTTCTTTTTCATTCACGCATACATTGTAACAGCTGCTGTCAGGTTGCATAGAATTATACAGCAAAATTGATTGATATGGTAGAATAATATCGTCACGCAACGTCATGTTTTTCCCTCTTTCTGGCGCATACATCATTAACACTCACATGTGATAAAAGCGTAACCGGCGCACCTCTCACAAATGTCGTCCCTATGTAATTGGTCTGTAATTAAGGTGGACGCGCCTTCTTTTTTACTGAATCCCATCACAACCAAAACATACTCGCTCTTGTTTCCAGAATTACTTGATCATAAATTATTTCAGGAACTTTCATACATCATTTCGTTCTGACTGCTTAATCGCAACTCATTTCATACGCAAAATGCATGAATTGTTATCGACAATAGCAATCTTGAATTACAATAATTATCGATAAAAATAAACAATTTCTGTTGCACAAAATTGAAAAGATTATTTTACATTTATGGAATTTTAACAAATTTTAAATACCAATGTCAATTTAAACTCGCATTCTGACAGCGTAATAGAAGAATCATGTAAGAGCAGCTGACGTGACGTAGGTATTACACGTCGAAGAGCGTATCACGCGGCGAAAACCGGTTTGCAGAAAAGAATTTCTGAAAGGGTCAACGTGATCGTAAAAACGAAGGGCGTAGTGCGGAACGTCAGCGCACTGCGTCTCTCGGCAAAATGAGGTTAAAGGTATCTCCGACTACGACAGCGTTTTATCGATCTCAACAAGAGTTTACATTGCAACTCGAGAACTTCCAAAAATTTTAATACTCTCAAATGAAGAGTCATTCACCTCTCTCTCCTTTGTTTCAGGGTGAAAAGCCGTCCAGGCAGCTCAAGGCATGACGAAATACTGGCTGAACGTGGCCCTCCTCAGGGTCGTTCTACCAGTCATCTTAGCCGGATGTAAGTCCCATTCGTATAACTGCTCCTTTCCTTTTTTTTCTACGTCCCACAGACAGTAATGGCATGCGTGGTTTCTTTGACATCATACGAGTGGGCAAAGATAAGCGTAAAGTATTTTTACACGGTGGGTTTAAATTATTTTGCATAGTCGTTGCATTCCTTTGCTCACTCATTCTTAGTCATTCGATTTTATAGCCAACTACTGCAAAAAATAAAAGTTTTTTTCTACAATTTTACACAAATATTGTTTTTTATTGCGCATTTTTTGCCGTATTATACAATAAAATATATACATTATTAAAAAATACCTGCTACAAAGGCCAATACGAAGGAAGTTCACTCGTCGCTGTGTCGAAGGCTGTAGTCTTTTGCATTAAGGAAATACCTGGAATCGTTGACACAACAATAATGAAAACATCGGTGACATCACACTTGTAACAATCACCATTTCTAGTTGAGTAATGATCTCAGTTCGCGCGTATCGATGTATATTTCGGTAAAATAAAAAATACAAAATACTATTTTAACATGCTGGAACAAAATAACTAAAAATAGACGACAAGTCCGACTTGAGTTGGCTGCCTACATTATGCAGAATTCACGCTAAATGATTGCTACGCGCGATAATAAATTAAATACATTCCACAATATGTAACTTCCTTTGAAAATTGCGTGTTCGCTATTTATAATACGCATTCTCCTTTATTTTCACTTCTTAAATGCTTTAAATATTTCTAATTTTTATTTTAATACTTATCTCTCTACAAATACAAATGTGTATTCTTAAGTAAACAAAAAAATTAGATAATAAATTTTATCGAATCAACCTTTTGTATCGATCCGTCTATTATTAGCTAAAGAGTAATACTGTCAAGATTTATCATTGCGTTATCAATTTGCTGTATGCTGAAATATTTTCAATACATTGCCGTTTATCGCTAATGATTTTTGCTATGCTCCGTAATCTTTAATTACTTTAATTCCTAATACAAGAGAGAGAAACGACTTTAAGTTATGTGAATTATTTCAGTGATTTTCTTTTTTCGCAAAACGCATTTAATGTGTTTTACTCTAAAAAAACACATTTCGCTCAAAAAGAATTATTGCAATTAATAAATGATATAATCAAAGCGAATATGTTTCTATGTAAAATACAAAATATGTGGGAAGGATAATACGCAAGAATTTTCGTGCATTCCACGTTGACATCACGTGGACATGTGTCTCTGAGTGGCTTGAAGAACATTCTAAAATTAGAGAATAGGCGCTTGAACTCACATATCCGTATCATGAAACGACAAAACTCACTAACTTTGTCTAAACAAGTCCAATCACAGTTTTATCGAAGCATAAGTTCGAAAATAAGTACGAAAAAAATTTAAGAGTTCTCTTGTACAAAAAAAGTTATTTATATTTTAACTTTAGTCTGCTAGACTGTACATGTTATCTGATATAAGAACACATAATTATAATTTATTAATAGACATTAAGTTTTTAATTATCATGTTTTTACTACATAATATTTTTGAAATGATAAAAACCAATATTATTTATTTATCTATCAAAGTACAAATTACATTAACTCAATATAAGTAAAATAAAAGATTCATTGTGTACAATAACAAATTGTGAAACTATCACAACTATAATAATTAATTACAACATTGCTGGCTTCGTGTTTCACGAAAGGAACATTAGCGAAAATTTCATGCGTGCGGCCTTCTTATTTCCGGAACGAATTTCGTGATCGTGGAATCTTCTAGGCTAGGCCTGAACGCCTTTGACCTCACAAAAAAGAGTTATGATAGGAGGCTTATAACGACTTCACGTTCTTGCTACGGTCATTAAGCGCGAATAAATTACAATCAAACAACTAAAAGTGAATATCGTTGCTGTAACATAAAATAATTAATTGGTAATTAACCCATTATTTCTTAAACGCGTAGCAATTGTATTGTATAAAAATTAAATATTATTAGGAAAAGTGTAAAAACTGTAATTTGTATATAAATTTTTGATCAATAAAATTACAATGGCAATTGTCGCAATAATTAACGCAAATTATGCACGTTTGAGATGAACTTTACTTGGCAACGACACAATGTCGTTATTTATCTGTGAACAAATATAACGCGTGCCACGAATAGATATGTAAATCGCTAGAGACGACGACTAAAAATGAGATACAATATACATACGATAATCTCAAAGAACGTATATTCTAACTGAACCAGCACGCAAACAACTCATTTGTGAAATACTGGCTTCGTTACGCGAAAGTAATTATCGCTGTTAGACTAAACTTCACAGAATGATTCGCATTAATTATCAACCAAGTGCGTCTGTTCTAGCTATATACCGGGTGCTAATTTAATAGCGGATATATTTATGCCAAAAATATATTTATCTAAGAAACTTCTTTTATTTTTTATGGCTCTAACTTAAGCGCATATAGAGACATAACGTGTAAACTTTAAAAATATATTGCGCTCTAAATAAAATATTAAAAAGCAAAGGTCTTGACAAAATACTCGGAGGGATTGAAGTGCCATTTTCTTGAACGGCTTTGTTATTGACTGGATGTAATTTTCCCCACGAACAATTTCTCTCCTATCGTAAATGACCTTTTCGCAAACGTAGAAATAGTCGTCACCGTGCCATCAAAAGTTGCATGTAGTTTATGTACTTTATCGTATATCTTGTAAAATCGGCGATGAAAGGTCTCTTTGATGAAACCCCTAAAGCAAATGTGGGATGAATCACTTTGTAATTGAAATAGAGTAGGTTCTGTCGAAAAATGTACTATAAATATTTCTGCTGTAATTATAATTCGTAAAATTATCGCAATATCTAATTAATAATGTGCTGATTACGTACATAACAATTTTTGAAAAACCTCTAAAATTGATGAATCTTTTTATATATTAAATAATTTTAAAAATAATTCTGTCAGAGGATAATTAAAACACTATTGATTTTACCGAAATTTGGGTGCTAAATCTAGATGAATTTTAATCTTTTAGGCACAATATGGCGACCAGTAGGATTGTCGATCATTTATTTGGGACTGATGCTGTATTCACCGATGGTCCCAATACCGACGCACAGAACCATGACAGGTCATACGGGAATATACCTAAAGATCTGCATCTGCCTAGCCTTTCTTGTAGCTATAGCCCAGATCACCTTTCATATCGCTCTACTAGCGCTACCACCCTACGGATACTTTTTGGAAAATTGTAAGCAATACTCTGACATAAATATTATATTGCCTTTGAAATTCCACAGTTTGTAATCATTTTATAATTTTCGTAAATGTGATAAGTTTGCACAATATGTTTTTTCAAGCACAACGAAATATTAGATTAAGGATTACAATAAAATGCACAAGATTATCTTATTCTTAAAAGAATAAAACAATACATTTTTAGGCGAATTCGTGGAGAGACTCTTCCGACACATAGGCTTCGTCAGATTAGATAGCGCATCTGTATGGGAAGTATTCTACTGGCTGACTCCGGAATTTATTGTTTTGCCCACCGTGCTCGCCGTGTATTTCATATGTCGCTTCCTCACGCAAAAACGTATTAGCGAGGAGGAGGAAGAGACTGGTCTTCGTCAGGAGAATAATTCCCAGCGGAAGAAAACGGACGACAGCACCACAAAGGTAATTTCATATCAAAGGAAGCCGATGTCTCTATTAAAAAGTGAATTATTCAGTGATTAATATAATTTATGCAATCTCCAAATCTTTCAACACCATACATTCTGTAAAATGTGACTCTACGCAGCATGTCCTATAAGCGTTTCGCGAGAAAAAAATCGATGTTCAGTGAAAGATAACTTACACCTACGCGCATTCAGATAATCAACTTCCTGGGTGGTATCGGCACCTACGTCGTCCTAGCCTCGTTGTGCTGCGCGGCGGCCTTGAAACCGTCGATAGAGGCGGCCTTTTACTTCCTGGTGTTCCTCGGCGCCGCCACGTGCTGGGCCTGCAACAGAAATCTGCGAAAGGGCTTCGCCGTGATTTGCAGAATCGTCATGGTCATCGTGATCGTTCACATCGTTGCGTTGCTCGCGTATCAAAACGAATGGCCGCAGGAGATTATTCCAGTGTCCAGCGCCTGGTCGCGCTACCTGGCCCTAGCCGCAGTTTATCACACCAACTGCAGCGACCCGAGAGACGTGGAATATACTGACGATGCGGATTGGTTGATTTACGGATATGCTTTGCGGCTCTTCTGGCTGTATTACGTCCTGGCATTGCAGTCGCAGTTTCTCAGTAAAAAACCGGTGAGTTCGCACATTTTTCTATTTAATCGAGGTTACGATATTCTAAGAAATGATGATTTCTTCTGAATCGAAACACTGTTAATCGCTAATCGACATTAGAATAGAATATATAAAGATATTACGAAGTATATTAGAGAGCATAAATGTTCTTAACACCTACGCTTCATTATCTAGAATCTTTCATATTCTAGTAATAGTGTTATTAATTTTATAATTATTATTATAATTAATAAAATATATCATTATCGCAACTGTGGTATTTCTGTGTTAGATTAATATTTAATACTTGAAGCTAAATAATTTCTATATAAAAAAACTACTATAGGTTGATGGAAATTTGGTGTTGTGATTAATAAGATTTAATTGCGATAGAATAGCGATAGAATTAAATATCTTTGTGTAGTCCATACAATTTATCGAATTAGAAATAATGTATCGAACGCATTTCTCTTCATTGAGAAGCTCTCTTCCTAGAGCTTGGGGTACGCTCTAAACTTGGACACCTTTACTTTCCCGAGCTATACGCCACCTGCCTATTGCGTGTAACGCAATTAATCCATTTATGGGGAAGGAATAATTAATATTACTGCGAATATCCGTTGAACGTTTAACAAGAACTTTTTGAACTAACTTAAAATGTCAGCATGTAATCAAGATTGTCAAGTGGATCATAAAAATGGAATCGCCAAATATTAAATTGCTTATACATATTTCTACAAAATTAAAATTTAAAAAGGGATCAAACTATTGTCGAATTATAGAAAAGATTATTTAACATTTAGAAAATTTTAGAAAATACCTGAATGTGATGTAACTTTGGCGATTCTTTTCACTCGAATTTCTGGAAAACTTTGTTGAAAATATCTTGCTTTTACTAACAAGGCGTTACAGGCGAAGGACGCAACACGATTAAGCGGCAAACTGGAAAATCTGGACACTTCATTGTCCAGACACGTGTCCGTCAGACATAGGACACCTTCCCAACGATGGCAATCAGCGCGACGTAAGGCTCGCGTAAGGATTCGTGACATGAGCCGACTATTTTATTGATATTTTCACATGTATTTTTGATTATGCAATTTTTTTTTGTCAGCTATATTTTATTTCAGATTGCATCGCATTATTACGTACTGCACTCACAATGCCAAAATTACATTTTTTATTCCAATTCTATTTTCTAATTATTTAATTGTCAATTTCGGTAAAAGTATCGCTATCTTTTCGATGTTTTCCTAAACTGTCAAGCGTTTAAATATATGATTTTGTAAATAATATTTTTAAATTTATAATTTTTTAATTTTTTTCTCGTTATAAAACACAGAAGTTACATCGGTTGTTTGTGCTGATTATATGTATTTGTTATTCATATTACAAATGTTTCAACTTGTCATCAGATCATCATTAGTTTGTAAGTAGGTTACCGTACTGTAATTATTTTTAATATATTTTGTAATACTAATGTGGTTTGTTAGTTATTTCTATCTATTCTCGTTACGTTAAAGATAACTTGGTGATAGGCTGAAACGTTTGTAACATAAATACAATTAGTACGAACAATCGACTGCAGTTTTTTTTTGCTCTCTTTTTCGTGATTTAAATTATTTAATCGTCAGAGCGTTTACAATTTTTATTCTTTTTTAATATTTTTGATTATTTACTGTTTTATTTTTACTAATTGTTTGTAGGAAATTTTATCTACGCATTTTTCTCAAGTTATGTGACGCATGCAATCAGTAATATTGCACAAGCGATTTTAATATGGAACGCTATTAGCAGTCATAATGCAGCTTCATTTATCGTCAATTTATGCCTAAGCTGTTCTGTCTGCGAATTGTAATTATATTTTTTTTTAATTGTTTGCCTATTAAAAAATACTCTCCGTATTTTTATTTGCTGTCGCCTTCCAGATGTGCAGTTGTTGTTTTATGCTGCGCAAAAACCCTTTTCCGTTTGGATGTGCTGCTATGTTTAGTTTGCCATTGTTTTAGAAGCCGGTCGTAGATTCGTCGTTACCAACAATCGACGAGCGAACGCCTGTACGTATACCAATTAAATATGCATGATTAATTAATTATTCATTAACAATTCACTCTTCCTATGCATGTGATATAAATAGACATCGCCAAGCTGCTCGAGATTTCATTCGAGCAAATGGCACGAAATCTGGCGTACGTTTGCACGAATTGATCTCAAACAACGCAATCGTCATTATTAACAAGATTTTGATAAACATTAATAATATGGTAAAGGTAAACACATTACACTTTGCATGAGCCTGCTATTGTCGACGAGTAAAAAAAAGTTTTTAAAAAAATTGAGTTAGAAAAAGAAACGTAATGATAAAGTTTGTAAAAAGATAGCATTGATAATTATTATTCAAAGCACTAGAAAAATAAAGGCGTTTGATTTTATGCACAGCTGATGCGATTTGGTTCCGGAAGGACGGGGCTTCTTCAAGATTCCACCACCGGAAGCATCATCGTTAATCAGGATGGTCAGCAGGACGATAGCATACAAATGCAGAGTCTCAGCGAAGGTAATAAATGTAAAAGTATAATGATTTCATGCGTAAAAAAATTGAATGAAATAATTAATTAACAATCTCGCAAATTAGGAGCGCCGGATGAGTCGGCAGGTATCCTGGAACAAATAATCATGGCAGTGTACTCCATCTTCCAATTAATAGTTAACTCCTCGTATCTTGCCTCAAATATAATAATGATGGTAAGTGTTAGAAACAAATTCTATAATTCAACTCAAGGACTGAAGTAACTAAACTGTTATTTCTTTCATCTTTTAGACGTGGAGCATAATGTACCATAGCTGGACGACATTCGTCTTACTTCTGTGGGCGTTGATTTTATGGATGGTTCCCAACAAACGTGCTTCCATGATGAAATGCTCTCCATTTATTGTGTTCTATGCTACTCTCCTGCTCCTCGGACAATTCGTTTACAGTATGGATTTGACGGACGAAGAATTGCCAAGGGTGGTGAGCGGCGTGAAAATGTTGGAAATCGGCTTTGCTAAAGCCGACGAACTCGGTCGCTGGCATCTAATAGTTAAGGTGTGCACTTTCTGCAAAATTAAATTTAAATCTCTTTTGAAAAATAAATTCATTTTGCATTATGGATAGTAAAATAATGCTTAATGCGCGACTTGTTCTTGCACAGTGTCTATTTATTTCGATGTTCTGGATCACTACGAGGCAATATATGGTAGAACGAAAGCAGCAGCGACGGTCTTCTACTCTGCGCGACATGGTAGCACCATTGCACGTGTCCGTCTCGACGGCGACGACTGCCATGACTCACGAGACGCCAGAGATCAAGAGCAAGTTCATGAAAAACGTCGGGAAGTTATTGCAAAACTTATTAACCAAATTCTGGATCGCCGTGGTGGCAATCATGCTGTTCATCTGCGGCATAACAGGCGAACGCATGACGCTCTTCAGAATAGTCTACATGCTATTGTTCCTCGTTTTCGTTATCACGTTTCAGGTATTGTATTCCGATAAATGTCAATCGCAAATCTTTGTCGACGGAAATGAATATCGGGAAAATTTTAGATATCGTGGATAGCGTGGAGGAGAATAATGTACGGATTTTGGCTAACTGTTATCGGATATTCGATCATCATGCTGATTCTCGTCTACACTTACCAATTTAAGAATTTCCCAGCATATTGGGAATACATTGGTGTTAGCGAAAATTTGTGAGTACTACTTTCAATTATTATCTTGTTTATTAATTATTTACATTTCTGCCACTGTTCATATTTATTTTTTATCAATTCAGACAAATGGATATTGGACTAGAATCTTACGAAATTAAAGATCTATTTGTGAGATTGCTGACGCCAACATTCTTTGTCATTATCACAGTGCTTCAGATTCATTATTTCCACAACGACTTTCTCGAAGTCACCAACATCGACAGATTAGAGTTTGTATAAATAGTTGTAAATGTTAACACGTAATAACAATATTTTACGATATCTCTATCAATTTCAGGCCCGAAAGCTTTCAGCGAGCCAGTCTAGGACATTCTCCTAGTTTAAATATGCCAACATCCTCACCGGCTGATGTCACGCTGACTGAAAACGAAAAATATACGATGTACACGTTGAAACAATTAAAACGTATGCATTATTTTTTTAACCAACTACTATTTTGTCAATATTATAATGATACATTTATTAAATTTATTTCAAATTGCTTACAGATATGTCAAAATTAGAGAGAATCGCGCTATTTCGAAAAATGACGAAGCATCTGGTAAATTTTTACAATTACACTTGGCTCTTCCTTGAAATTCATATGCAGAAGATTATTTTTATCTCATTCGTTCTTCTGTGCACTAACGACGTGAGTAAAATTATCACAATCTATCTCGTGCATTTCAAGATTAATGAATAAATAATTTCGTTTCAGGTATGTGCAATAAATTTCTTCTTCATCGTCGCGGTAGCCGTGATGATTAATTTCAAAAGAAACATACAGATAAGAGCAATTAACGTGTTAGCTTCCATAATATCGCTTCTTACGATTACGAAAATGTTGTATCAAATCCAGAACATCAATCATGACAATTGGAACGTCAACTGCACTGTAAGGACTCTAAATTAATATCTCGTTATAACATAATGAGAAAAATTTGTATACAATTTTTCATTTTGATTTAATTCATTATTTTAAATAATTTCAGAAAAATGACGATCAACAAAATGCAAGCAGTACCGTCTACAACATGGCCGAATGGTTCGGCATGAAGAAAGCAGGACCGGGCCAACTTCCGGATTTGCTGAAAGGCTACATCGGCATCATTACCGTGACGACTTTTAGAAAAATCATCAGAGTCCGCCAATGGTTTTATCGCCATAGCAAGGGAGAATCATTGGACACTCCTCAAGTGATGTTTCCAACTATCACCAGGGCGGACGCTGACAAGGGACTGCCGGAGTGCTTCAAGTTTCTCTTCAACTATGGCTTCTATAAATTCGGCCTCGAAATGTGCCTCATTGGAATCGTTACCCTGATTGGCACCAGGCTGGACTTTTATTCCGTTCTGTACAGCATCTGGTTGCTGTTGTTCTTCTCATTGAAAAGAAAAACCGTAGCGCGAATTTGGCCGTTTTTCAGATTTTTCGCCATCATTTTTCTGCCTATTCAATACGCCATTGTCGTAGCACCGCCTTCGTGGCTTTGTATAGGTAAAGTAATGCGTCTTTACGTTGGACACAAAGATAAATTAGGCAGGAACAAATAATAAATAATTTTTTTTCTTTGTTTTAGACTATCCATGGGGTGAATCTGAAGTAATGAGGGGATTGCAGGAATGGATGTACCTTCCTGATCCAGATTCTCCGCCAAATCCCAAAAAACTAATTTGTAAGTTTAATTTGTGAACTAACAAAAAAGAACTGTAAAATATTTTTATTTGAAATTATTTTGTCTTCTTTCATTTCGAACACAGGTGACTTTATTTTGTTAATGATGATCGTACGGCAAAGTCTGGTCTTCCACATCGAGCACCAATATTTCTTACAGTCTAACAAAGATTTCGTAGCTGGCCACAATTATTCCGTCTTCCAAGATATGGAGAAGCCGACTTTTGTGAATCCTGTGAAGGATTATGTGTCGCACATTCAGTCGTGGCTGGACGTATTTAAACGTGGCTGCATGATGAGTCTTATGTGGGTAACCTTGTCGATTATGTTCCTGGCTGGAACAAAGAGAACAAATGTCTTTTCGCTTGGCTACCTTATTGGCGCGTTCGTTTTTCTTTGGCAAGGAAGCGATTTTTACTTGAGACCAATGAGAACCATTTTAAAATGGTGGAATATGCTGATCGGATATAATGTCGTTGTCATTTTCTTGAAAGCTTTACTTCAGGGTGTGGGCTGCGTGCTCATCAAAGACGTAAGTTTTTTTTCAACAATACTAACTTATATTACTTGTGTAAATTTTTTTTTAATGTAATTTACATGTTTCTTTAAAACTAGTGAAAAATTATTTTTATTTTTATTTGAACACAAAACTAAAAATATAATGAACTAAAACATGCTATAAGTGTAGAAAAATATAAAAATTGTTAAATTATTTTAATACTAGCTTGAAACTTCGAGCTGCTGGCTGGTGCAGTTGCTGGGTATCGCATGCCTGAAGAAGTTCAAGAGTTCTAGCGACATAGTGTTGAGTCCCGCCGATTGTAACGTTTCCCGTGAGGACATCGGCATGGTTTGGGATGGATTGTGCTTTAGCTTTCTCTTGATACAAAAACGACTCTTCAAAAGCTACTACTTCTTCCACATAGTAGACGAGACAAAAGCTATGAGCATTCTAGCGTCTCGCGGCGCGGAGCTACTCGAGGAGCTGCATCAGAAGCGTATAGAAATCCAAGAGAATGTGGAGAAGACCGTTTTAGAAAAGCTGAAGTTCAAGATGGACAAGATCAAGGCCAATCAACAAAAGATACAGGGACCGTCTTACAAAGAGCCCCAGACTCACAAAGTCGGTAAGACAATTGTTTTTAAATAATGTTTTGTCAAAGCAATCTTGAAGAACTCTAATTTTGATGAACTTTGTTCTTCAGAAAGTGATTGCAAGTTTTTATTTAGGTCATGAGATATCTTGAATTAATCGCCGGCTGGATATCACTTTTCTTCAAAAAGTAAAACTTAACTTTCGTTTCAGTGATATTATTGCAAGCATTTTAATTTTAAGCAAGACAAATTTCATTCAAGATCTCTAGGACATTATTCTAACCGTCTTAATCTCCAAATAATTTCATCATATTAACACGAAATTCATCATTTTCCTTAACATCACTGTCACTCCATTGCTCCACTATCACTACGTGCGGCAGATATAATACCCGAAATATCTGTATCTTTAATGCGTCAAAAAAGAGAGACAGGCGCCGCTGGCGAGGTCGCCCAGCGTGAGTTCTTGCGTGTCGGGTCACACGCCGCCGCAAGGATACCAGACGCCTCTGGACGAGGACGACGACGAGCCGCCCCCGTTGACGCCACGCGCGGCGTCCCTGTTGCAGGCGCCCACGCCGAATTCCGCCGTGATGACGGTCAGTCTCGAGGGCTACCTCGAGCCGACCCGTATCTCATTCGGCTCGCCACCCAGTAGCGAGCTGAATCCGCGGGGACCATCGCCGGACGAGACGTTCCCGGTGTTCTCGCCCCCGCCTTACGATCGCGGTCCGGCCGATCGGTCGCTCACGTCCTCCATGAGACATCGGCGTCAGTCCAGCTTCCCGATCGGGCCGCCGTGGACGAGCGGCCTGCACACTCCGCGCCAGTCGATCATCTCGACGACGTCCCGCTCCCCGCGCTCGCATCACACGTGTAATCACTCGTCAGCAACAGCGTCCTCGTCGCCAGTGTGCTACGGTGTCCTGTACATACGCTTCCTCACGCTCACTTAAATCTTCTATGAAACACTTCACCTTGTCCGATGTTCGTCTTGTCACAAGAGCGGCCGTGTCTTTAGGTGTTTCTCTTGTGAATAGTAGAATATATCGCTAGTATGACTCGTGTTAAACGTGAAAAATACCATTGTATATAAATGTTTATACATTTGCAGGTCTATCTATTTATCTGAAGATCGATAGAAATAATACTTCTACATACATTTCTCTATTCTATTAATTTATTTTAATTTTTTTTTTTTGGAACCATCCGCTTTTGCATTATTCCTTACTTCCTTTGCTCTATCATTATTCATAATACTTATCATTATTTTGTAATCTCTAAATTTTAGAAGAGATTACAAAAACATAAATTTTTTGTAAAAAAGTTTTTTTTATTAATAGGTCGTAATTTCCCAAAAATCCAGTTGCAAAGAGTGGAATCGAAGGATTCAATTGAAAATTACTGATATAACATATGTGTAATATATTGTAATATATATGTGCTCTGCATCAATCTTCTTCAGTTTTTATCTTTATTTTATGTTTTGTGTTTTCTTATTAGATGAACTCTATCCAAGAACGCGGCCGTTATATAGAATTCGTGCGCCGACGACCAACAGAGAGGGTAAATGTATATTCTTTACAGCTATTGTCCTAAAAAAACATCCGATGTCCTGATGATCCCAGATCTATTCCGCACAATTTGACTTGTATATAAGATGAACAGTTTAACGTAAAGTTTGTGTACCCTGTAAATAGCTTCTGTATCGATAAATAAGTTGCCTAATAATCTATTAACATTTGTGTGTATATTTGTACGTTCTTAATACGAAAAATGTAATAATTATAGTATAATAATCAAAAAGTGCTTAATCGTCCTCGCACCTTTTTCTAATCTTTATCAAGTATGCATGGCTATCGTGGCTTTTATAATTATGTAGAGCACGAGTAGACTTGTTAAAAAAATCGATAATTCTTTTTTTCACTAGCTATCAGATCGGGCGACTACTACATGTTTGATGATTTGGATGATGACGACGTCACCGATTTGATTCCCGACAGCGACACCGACCGAAGGGAGAAGGAACATCGCCGCGAACAGGAGCAACGGGGAAGGAGAATGACTGTCTCCGAGGTATGTAAAATTGAGAAACATATGCATCGGATTACTCACTGATTTTGATTTCTCAAGGATTCCGGTATTAACTTGACTATGCTGTGAATATTCGGTCGAAACAATGAAGGTTTCTTGTTAAGTTTTACTAATTCTCTAATCAAGATATTATAGTCCATCGAGGCTGTCTGGAGAAATTTCGAAAATCATTAAGTATTCAATATTAATCATGTAAAATCTTCTGTGTGTTTCTCGTGTCTATAGAAAGAAAGCGCCATTATTCTTTTTTCAATTTACAAAATAATAATCCTCTGAAAAAATGTTTTGAAATTTTTCCGAAAAAGTATTTTGGATGGACTATTGCAAGATAGGCGGATTTCTTCATGTGATGATTGCAACCAAAATCTCTCCTCATACGCTATTATTATCCACATCTTTTCGCTCTAAATCTACAATTCGCACTGTCAGTTCGCATTGTCCCCCTTTTTCTCTTTCTCTCTCCTCCTCGTGGAGGGGATCACGCAACACGTCCGGCCGGCAACGATGCACGAAATCGATCGATGGATGGTGAATCGCGAGAATTGACACGTAAGTCTCCTTGCAGTTGATGAACACGCTGATTAAGACAGACATTGAGATCGCGACGCACGTCGCCATGTACGGAGGGACCGAAAAGGACGCCCTGAGACTCCGACGTAGAAGCGTACCTTTGACACGGAAGAAATCGTCCATGTCCTATTTGAGCGCTCGCTCCGAGACCGACACTGCCATGGCTACCGATGTGAGACATCCCCTTTCCCTTTAAAAGGCTGCATGATCGCTGCAGGCACTCATCTGCATATAATCGTCACTCTTTTTACCTTTCTATATAATACTGTCTCCAAAAAGCAAAGCTGTCGAGCAAACGACGGATCTCACTGTTGATGCAATGTGCGGTTGACTTTCTTAAGGGAGACTTATTTCTCACATACATATATATATATATATATATATAAATGCAAATTTAAAATTTAAATTTGCATTTTTTTTTTATAAACTCTAAAAAAATATATATATTTATATTTAACTTTAATATATATATATGTATTATTAACTCCCTGTTTAAGAAAAATCAACTGCGGTCTATCTCATTAATAATAGGATTTGGTTACTGGTTATTGTTTTATAAAATTTATCATTTTTTAGTGCTACTGTATTTTTTTGTTTTGTTTCACTGTATTATTGCTTTTTTGTTCAGTTAAAATAATCTGTGCTGCTCCTTGTGAATTCCCTCTATTTTATTTATATCTTAGTTCTATTTTATCTTAACAGTAACATAATTTATTGTATTTTTATTATTTTCGCCTTAATATTATTCTTCTCGTATTTTTCCAATACAATTTACAAAATAATTTTATTCAATTTAATTTATATTTTAACGCATATTCTCTGCAGTATTTTTACTGTTATATATTATGCGGTATTATTTTTATTAAATATAATATAATACGATAACACATAATATAAAACGGTAACAACAATGTATTCTGTGATAATGGCGATTAGATCACTCACATTTGTACGATGCTTTTAGTTCTCGATGAGAATTCCTTTCTTCTCTCCTAAGCTCTCGGCTTCGTAGAAGCAATATTGGAAGCGAAATCTTGCTGTTGTCTTTATTGCCTTCGCATCGTTTAACATCGTACTTACTTTTAATTAATTTATATGTTATAATCGCAAATCCACGACGAGGTACTTCGTCGATGATGTACAAAAAAAATTGTACACAAACCAGCTTTACTTCACAGTTTTTAAATTTATTGTAATTCTTGTAATTGCACGCTTATTGTACGCTTATTGTACAGTAAGAGTACATACATATATAACAATTATTAAATAATCAATTGTATAAATCTTGATTATAATTAAAAACTGTCGATATTTTACATATATAATTATTTAAATAAAAAATTATATGATAACGAATTTAACAAGACACCAAATATATTAATTTGAATCTAATAGTATTTAAAAATCTTGACTTTGATCTCTGAATTTTTATAGAAAAATAATAATTATTCGAATACTTAATACTCGAATAATCATTATTGCACGATGCACTTTAATATGCACTTTCACATTTCGCTCGACAGATTTGATTATTTTCAAGTTTGCTATCACGGTTTCAGCACCGTGTGACAATGTTTAATATGTTAAACTAAATTTAAAAAAAATGCATTAGGGTCCCGATCGGACGAGTCTCACTTCAGTAGAAATGGAAACGGAAGAGAAAGAGATTACAGACTTAGCTAAAACACCAGAACCTTCGGATGCAGAAGAAGAGAAAGAGGGAGACAAGAAGAGCGATGAGGAGAAAGAGGACAAGAAAAAAGTTTCGTTCTCTACATACTTCAAGTTTCTCTTGGTGATGATCAACAGCACCCTCATTTCAATGACGAAATACCTAAATCGATTCTCCCATGATTACAGATACATTCGCAAAGTTTTAGCGAAAGAGAAAAAAACTCTAAAGGTATGTATAAATCGTTATTTAGAGAAATATAATAATTGCAGGCACGTAAACATTCGTATTTTGTCAAATATCGCATTGCAATACTGTGTCGATTATTATGTTTAGGCGAAGCCAGATTTCAGAATGGGAACGCGACTAGGAATTAATCAAATGTGGCAGCCGTTACCTATGATACAAGAACGGTAAGTTTGCTCCCATGAATTCTTCCAATCGTAAGATTAAATTTATTTATCAAGATTAAGGGACTGTATATTTATTATTATTAGCGTCGCGAAAAATTTTGTATCCTCCTGCTATCTAGGTAAATTTATATCATCTATTAGTCAGAAGCCGCTTTCATAGGGATATTAATTAATTTCACGCTATATTCTTCTGGCTTTTCAAGCATCTGCTTGTACATACGTAGTTGCGTAAATTATTTATCATTTTTATGGCTATTATTTGCACATATGTTTTACATAAACAGACGTACAAGTCCACTTTTGCAAAACGTCGGGACTTTATCTGGATACATTACATAATTTTATTTATGTCCCTATTTTTTAATACTTTATCGCATGTATTTCACATATTTGTGAACTAACGATTAAAAATATTGTTTTATTCACTTTTACATATGATTGTACGATAGTGAATAATTTATTATGACAAAATTATGCGATAAGGAATTAATTTCTTGGCATTTAATGTCGCAAAGTAGATATACTCTAAAATTAGTCGCCGTCAAAGAACACTTGTGATAACTTTGTTGCTTTTTTTCGGTATCCTCTCTATTAGTCCATAAATTAATAAAAACTCTAATACCGGTTAAATAATGTGTAAGTATAAAAAGCGATATGCAATGTTTAGCGATTTCAAAATAAAAAGAAAATACGTAGATGCCAGTAGTAAATGTGCTCGCTGTGTAACAGATCGGCTACGAACGGCAATACGGAGGAAACGCTTGATCCTGGCGAAGGTCCAAGCCAATCACGCCCGCAGGAAGAAAGGTAAGGGCTTACATTTTCTGTGAAATGCTTTAACAGTAAAATTATGGTTTATTGTATGTAGTTAAGATTACTTCTACTTTATTATACCAATACTAACCCCATTAAAAATTCATTCAACTTATTCGTATTAGGTGATGCAAATAAGACGTCGTCATTTCTTTGCAAGATCATGTTTGCATCCTTTTAAATTTTATCTGTATTTGTCTATTTTATTTTATTTATAAATTTAGTTAAACGTTTAAATTATATTATAATTGTAACAAATAATATTTATTTTATTTATTTTAAACTAATTTTCTAAATTCAATTTTTCTTGTTTTTGATAAAAATAATTTCATAATTTATTTGAAAATTAAGGTTAAGCAAAATTTAAAAAACATTTAAAATATGCTTTATTACGCTTGAATATCTCACGCGAACTCGAGTGTGTTAATCTACGGCGAAAAGATCCGAGCCCTATTAAAAATCACGACAAATCATGTAGCTGATTGTGAGATCTGTGATGTCCCTTCTGACCAGCAGCATGCTATTCGCGTGGTATCAAAAATATAAGAAGCAATTCATGGATGCTGGATTGACTCTGTCGTAAGTCCCTATGGCATATATAATAAATTTTAACAAGTTACATAGAAAAATGTAAAAAAATATTCAAATACTGATAGATTAATATCAATACTTAAACAATTTTTGAGAAACTGGAATCCTCTTTAACTAAACACGTGAATATTATTTATGTAAACAAATAAGTATAATATAGTATAACTGATGGATGACATCTTTAGATATATTTATTTCATAATCCATTGTTTTATATAAAATTTTTACGTGTACCTACAGAAGTATAATACTGATAATATACTGTAAGTAAACACACTGATAATTATACTACATATATAGGTGTCATGATAAGAGCATATATGCTCATCATAGACATCTGCGGGACGCGAAGCAGAAAAGATCCGTTTTTGCCGCATGTCGCTACGTCAATTTTTCGCTGAGATACAACGTTTTAAAAATCGAGCGCGGGCGCACCACTTTTGAGTGTGTGCGTGTAGACGTTACGTACTACGTCATCTGGTCAATGGCCAGTAGTGGGTGGAAGACCATGTGCAAGGTCGGTCGTTGACCTAATAGATAGACTATTAGAGTACATAGCGCGCCACCCCAAACGGCTTCGGGCTAGATCAAAATTACTTGATATGATAGGGGTCGATATAATCTGGTTATCGACTTAGCACAAAAAAGTCACAAGAATGAAAAATAAGTTTTATTTCAAAGTTGCCTCTAACAATCTAACAGAATTGTTAATCTCAAATGATTTGCAAGACATCAACGTTTAATTATGATATTTGGTCCTTTAAGTATTATAGAAAAATCCAAAATAATGGCCGATTAGCCGAAATGATAGATTAGAATAAGGCGAAGAGATAATAAAAATACAGATCATCCTTTGATTTAATATTCCGTTGTCTTTAACGTTATTTTACTTTCACTTATCTTAATCTATGTTTTTGCTTAAAATTCGATTATGTCTGATTGGTGGAATTAATAATTGTAAATGTCTTAGAGGATATCTTGAGAATTATTTGCGGTTAAAATGTACCTGTACGAAGTAAACGTAGAAAGAGCATGGTGTTGTCTGTGTCAGGAAGGAGAGCACGCTGACGGTACCGCACATCCGAATCCTGGCGCCGAGTTTGGAGCGAGGATTGGACATGTCCTCCTCCAGGTACCAAAACTGTGTCGTGAAACTCAGGCATCTCGATGTGCTCGGTCTCTTTTTTTCTGTTTTAAACGCATTATTTGCACGCCTGTCCTCGCATGTAACACGTATTGACGTAATTCTTCAATTATCCTTTCCTCCCTTTTATTACATTTACATTTTGTGGCGTTTCTTTAAACGGAAAAGGATCGCTTCCTGACACACGATCATGCCAAAAAAATGGGCTTGTAATGAATAATCTGTGTTTTTTTGACGAGCACAGTGGACGACAGAAACACCAACGATGTCCACTGTAGCAAATGCTGTAATCTTTTCGAATGTCTTCAGCTCTATTTTCAGGTGTGACTTCATGGTTCCTGAGCTGGGCTTTAAGTGTGCTTTTGATATTGATTTGCCACAGAAGAAAGATGCATCCTTGTAATTTATACATTATTGTATAACTTTGGCATCCAAAGATATTTTTGCTACAAAATCCAAAATATATACAGATCATCTTTCTTCTAGGAATTTGTGTTAAACAATTTGTTTAAACTAAAGTATATAATTAATTGGAAGATTTTATGTATGCAGTACGCTGTTTTCGCAAGCTTTGGCGATTCAACAAGACGAAGAAGTCAGAGAACTCTCAGAAGTGGATCAACCGCCTATCATACAGCTAGCAGCATCTATCTGGTTTGGAATCCTGGCACACTCTAGTTTACTTTGTTATTTTATGGTGTTCCTTCATCAAATTAAGAACGCTTCTGTACTCTCCACGCCGTTGCCATTTATGGTATTCTTGTGGGGCTCTTTAACAATTCCGCGACCTTCGAAGACTTTCTGGGTGACGTTGATTGCTTATATCGAGGTAAGAAATAAGTTTTGTAATTTGCAATCTGAATGCAAATGTGTAAGGACCAAACTGTTATGCTATAAAAATCGCTATTTTCAGGCCATTGTCATAATAAAATGCATTTTTCAATTGGAATTGATTCCTTGGAATCAAGTTGCTCCGCCAAATTATCCACTGTATTTACCAAGAATTATGGGCATTCTGAAAAGGAAAAATTACGCTCTTTGGGATTTGTTGCTACTTCTTATGCTATTCTTCCATAGGTAAATGATAAGATACATTGAATAACACGTCAATTCATATTTTATAAAAAATATTATAATACGATTGACTTGTAGATTTATGCTAAAATCCTTGGGTCAATGGACAGCCCCATCGTTAAAACCGCGGAGAATTATTCCTTCTCAATTAACCGTGGTACCATCAAAACCACCGTCTGCAGACAAAGGACAAGGAGAGCCTAGCACGCAGGAAGAAACCGAGTACGTCGCAATTATGGCTAAACAAAATGTTTAATGCTTGCAATATCTGAAATTTCGATTGTAAATATATTATTAATTTTTCATCATGCAGTTCTCATGGGGAGGTAAAGACGCCACAAGGGCGAATTTTGAGCGTCCATGAAACGGATAACGCAGACGGTATCCCATCGACAACAGACGATAATGAAAGACTTGTGGCTGTGCAAGGAGAAGAAGTGCATCCTCTCAGTGAATCGTTTTCAAAAACGATGGATATGACGTAAATAGCTATTGATATATTTTCATTTAAGTGTAACATGTGTATTTATTAATTTGAAAAAAAAGATATTAGTTTTTAATATTGTATGTGTAATAAATTGATAGCGATAGTGTTTTAAAGAATTTGAACATCTTAAAACACACGTTAAAATTTAATTTTCTAATTTTGCAGCGTGACAAAATACGCGGAACCAATGAAAAACTTTTTCGAGAGAATTATCAGTCCAGTCGGCAAAGAAAAAACAAATGTTTACGCTTATATGTTCCTTTGTGACTTCTTCAACTTTCTTTTGCTGATCTTCGGATTCTCTGCATTCGGAGTAAGAGAGCACTTCGTAAAATTGAGAAAATTATTTATATTTATTAATGTATATTGATGTAACATTTATTAATTTTAGACTCAACAAGGCGACGGTGGAGTAGCAGCTTACTTTCAAGAAAATCGAGTTCCTATGCCCTTTCTATTGATGCTATTATTACAATTTGCTTTAATAGTCATCGATAGAGCTCTCTTTCTTAGAAAGTCTATCGTGGGAAAATTGATTTTCCAGTGCTGCTTGGTATTTGGTATTCATCTATGGATGTTTTTCATTTTACCGAGCGTAACGGAAAGGTAAGGTATTATTTTATTTTTTTCTAAACGTTTATATATATTGAATGCATCATATATTTATGATTACAGACAATTCAACGAAAAACTTGCGCCACAAATATGGTACATGGTGAAATGCTTCTATTTATTATTAGCGGCTTATCAATTGCGACAAGGATACCCGACACGAATTCTGGGTAACTTTCTGTGCAAGAAGTACAGCATCGTGAATTATGTTTTATTCAAAGGGTCGGTAAAATGTTTATTAAAGAGTACTTACATTATTTCTGTGTATTGACTTAAAATTAATCTCGCAGGTTTATGTTAGTTCCGTTTCTCTTCGAACTTCGGGCAGTGATGGATTGGATTTGGACTGATACATCCATGACTATAATGGACTGGTTTAAAATGGAAGATATCTTTGCTAGTATTTATCAAATCAAGGTACGCATTATAAAAAATATAATTTGTACGAAACACTTTCTATCTAATATTTATATATAGAAAAAAATGTACAATTAATTATTCTTCAACGTCGAAACATTAAGTTATATGATAATATTCTTCACACATGTATAACACATAAAAATTATAACATTTTGTGAAATTTTAGTGCATGAGGGGTGTCGAATCGGACTTCCCTCAGCCACGAGGAGAAAAGAAAAAACAAATGAGCAAATACTTAGTAGGCGGGAGTGCTCTCTTACTCATAATCGGTTTAATCTGGTTCCCTCTGCTCCTCTTTGCGCTTGGTAGCACCGTTGGCATATCAAACTTGCCTTACGATGTATCCATGAAAATACGAATCGGCCCGTATGAGCCCATCTACTCTATGTCGGCGCAGGGCAGTTCTATCATGGAATATAAGAAAGATGAATACAAACATCTTACAGATTTATATTCTACAGATAGATCAGCGGTTACTTTCTTCGAAAATTACGTTCATTCGGACGTAGCCGCTGTAAGATTCAGTGGTTTTTCAAGAAAACTGTGGGGAATTTCGCCACCCGATAGAAACAGGTTTGTTCTATAATCAAAAATCTGAGTATATTTAGCAGAAATGTTTCATTATTTTTCTTGAAAAAGGGATTGATAACATTGACACAGCTTTTATTCTATAAAAGGGTTTAAAAAAAATTATAATTTTGTTCTCAGATTGAAAGCAGAACTGGCTTCTAACATCACGACAGTGGTTATACATGTGGAATGGATGGTTTCAAGAAAAACAGATGCTAAAGATACCACTGGAATCACCACGACAATTCGTGACATAAAATTACCGCCTTTTGTAAATGGAGAATTCAATCCTATAAGACAAACGTTAGTGGATATGTTAAAAGAAGATCCTGTCGGAATGAATGCATCCATAACATTGCAAAGCGCTTTCCCGAAATTCCTCAAAGTCACTGCTAGAACCACCAATGTTGTTCCACAATTAATGCGAGGGCGACGTCTATGTAAGTATACTTGAACATTATTGGAGAACAGTATTAAAAACAAAAATATTACATATTTTGTGTTTCTAGCGCTAATAGACGACGATGAAGACGACAGTTACATCTATAGAAACATCAGTATTCAGTTATCGACGGAAAAGGATTGTTGTGCTCATCAACAATGGTGGATAGTCCATGAAGAATGCACAGATCAGTTGTACAAGGACATCTTGATGAATGTACCATTAAATGACTGCAAATATATCATGATGTTCCTATTCAATGATAAAGCCTTCCCCGAGGGCTTAAGTTTCTTCAGTGGATTCGGGTAAGTTCGATAATCTAACGACAGTCTTACGACAAAATTTTACGAAAAATTATGACATTTTTATAAAATTTTAATTATCATGATTCGTTAATTAAAAATTATATATTGGCAAATAGGATCTTAGGATTATATACCACGGCGGTGATAGTCATAAGCCAGATGATGCGAAAGATTGTCAGTGATATGGCGCCCAAGATCATGTTCGACGATTTGCCTTACGTCGACAGAATCCTTCGTCTCTGCTTAGATATCTACTTGGTCCGCGAGAGTGGCGACTTGTGTCTCGAAGAAGACTTGTTTGCCAAATTAATCTTCCTCTACAGATCACCGGAAACATTAATCAGGTTAAACTTTGGTCCTATATAATGTATGAATTATAGATGTTAAGAACGCTTATAATTTTTGTTATATGTAAAAGCACAACTATTTTGGAATATGCATGAAACAGATTTAAATTTAACACAAAAGACTTTATAGACGGAGTAATAATTGATTAAATAATGATACAATTGATTACTAATGATACATCAAACATCATTCTAAAAAGATCATTTTGTTAGGTGGACGAGACCACCTGAAGAAGGGGAGAGAACCGATAACGAAGATCAAGACGAAGACGAAGAAGAAGGACGAGAAGGAAGAAGACAGGAAGAGCACTCTCATCGTGACTGAACCGTAGAACGAAAGGAGGAAAAGAAAGTTCTTAAATAATTGATTGCACGTGTGCAAATATTACTCAATATGGGAAACCTGGAATGCATTTCTTTGGAATAGGTTTTTCTCTGCCAGACGAACAAAATAACATTTATAATGAAAGTCATTTTTAGAATCGCATTATTAAGAAATACAAGGACACACGTCCTGTTTAAAATGGAATTGCCAAAGAAACTAAACTTTCAAGCTTGAGAAACACTTTTGAATTTGTGCAACAACAAACTTGCGTTGTTTATGCATGTTTGCATATTTCTCTTATGAATACTGATTTATAAATATTCTTTGTTGATAAGAATTATTAAGATTTTTCGAGCACAAAAATTCAAAGAAAGCTCAACAGCTTATATTGCTGAAAAACTAGCTTTCCGACCAAAGTTTCGCGATTACATATTTTACAATAGTATCACGCTATTTATAAAAATATATTATACGTTAACATACATAGAGCAGGAGAGAGAGAGGGAAAGAGAAAGAGAAAGCATATTTCTCATTGTAATATAATTTAAGAGTTTGTCTCAATAATGTGAATGATGTTGTGGATAAAACTTGCATATAATAATAGTTTCGTGTATAAGTTTTCAAATGTGGAAAAGAAGATAGCTTTTATCGTAAGAGAACTCAGGAATTCAGTATGAGCCTATTTGTTGTAAAATAAAAAATAACGAAATGACTGTTCTTATCTTAAAAATTATATACCAAAAAGAGCATAACATAGATATAAATATTTGAGAAATATCTTTGTTCGTGAATAAATACACATATCTATTAGTTACAAAATGTTATTATTATAATACGTGCATTTTTACTATGCATTATAATTTTTTCCAAGAATTTTTGCAATATGTTAACATTAGCGTCATAAAAAATTTTTAGAAATGAGTTTAGCTATCAACGAACAGTGCAATTATTTTGAAGTGCTTTTATCGTGGAAGTTTGTGTGCTTAATGAAATATGTGTTTAGATATATACATTTAAGTTTGTGTGCTTAATGAAATATGTGCTTAGATATGCATTTAAAATTGTAATATGAAGTTATTTGTAAGCTATTGATCGTGAATTTCTTGTCACCGATATGATGGCTTTTCAAACTTTTTTATACGTTTTTTTAAGTTTCAGTATGTAGCCATGTAGTTTGGCAAATTAGTCATGACGTCCACTTCTTAAATATTTAATGAAAAATGTGTCTCGCAAGAAAGAAATTAAAAATATTTGTATACATTTAAATATATATTTAAATAATATGTATATAGAAAAATGTATATCATATATATGTATATCGGCTCATTAATGCAACGCTACAACATTTTCAAACATACATTCTCTAAATACTTTTCTTAATATTAGGAACTGTGGAAAACGGAATTGGAAATGTAATCAGAGAAATAAATTTTTATAAGCAAATATAAATTTGTTTATTAAGTATATTTTATTATAGAAAATATGAAACAACTCTTACATTCTTCTTAAAAAGTGTGCGTATATGTGAGCTATTATATCTAACATTTTATAGTATAAAAATAAATTATTTTAACAATGGTGTAATTAAATTTTAATAAGGCCTCTTATACTTTATCATATTATAATGATTAATACTTAAATGATAGCATGTTATTATTTTTTAGATTATCACGATTAAATATTAGATAAAGTTAAATATGGATATTAATAGTTAAATAGTAAATATAATTTCCTCAAGCAAGAATAACTTTTTTTTTTCCCAGTCTTACAACATGCGATATACGTTTCTTAAAATGGCAAACAGTTAAAATGCATCATGAACGTCATAATTGGCATTTTGCGTATTAAAAGAATATTTATTTAAGCGCGATCGCGATTACGCTTATATTAATTCATCGTATTTTCTTGTTTCAAAAATTCAAGCTTTTCTAATTTATTCTGCAGATCCTCGTTTTGCATTCGCAAAGCAATCAACTCTTGCTGTAACCGTTCATTCTCCTCAACCAGTGCTCTCACTCTAGCGGAATCTTTGCTGGGATGCATTTCTATAATTAAATCATCTGTTTGGTCCAAGAGACTTTTTATCAAAGTTGCTTGTGAATTGACATGGAGCTCCTGCATGGTACGTAGAATCTTTGTGCTTTCCTGCTTGGTATATGTGCTTATCAATTCTTTGATAGCTGTAAGCAAAGCGACTGGATCTTGGTCTTGTATTTTGAAAACTGATTTTTTCGACTTATCAGGTAACTTTCCCTTCTCTTTTATTGAATCCCGAAAACCGGTCTCTTTGGAGGAATCTGAGGGTCGGCTATTTTCCTTACTAGAAGTATCCGAGGAATGACTGTTGAGAGAGTCAGGGGAACGTCTGTTCTCTTTAGTAGAAGTATTCAGGGAATGAGTGGTTTCCTTATGTGACCCAGAATGTCGATTACGATCTTTGTTTCTGATTTTGTTTTCAGGCATTTTAAGATATTTTACATCTTGCGATTTTACTTTGTGTTCTCCGCTAATACTCTGCTGCTTCTCATTGTCCATTTTTGTTCTCACATCAACAGGCTTTCCTGTAACTTTGTCAGGTTTTTCTGATACTTTTATATTTACAGAATGTCTTTTTACATTCTGATCCAATTGTTTCTTGGAATCCCTAGAGGAATCTTTGCTGCTTGTAATTTTTACATCAGGAATAATCGGAGTTGTTACAATGTCAGGATCCTTTTGTGATCGTTTTACATTATCCCTCTCACTTTGTTCAGAAAAATGAAGTAATGGAGATGAAGTAGCATGCCTGGTAGTTATATGACGATCCACTTGACTGCTTTTCTTTGCTTCTTTGGGTAATAACTCCAGCTCTTCCAAGAAGGAATCATTCATTTTGGATGTCTGTAGATGAACGTATGTAAATATTTGTGATGTCTACAGTAGACATACCACGATAACTGAAAAGGTAAAAAAAATATAAAATAATAATACATTCTTAGACATAATAAATAAAGTTACAATAACAAATAAAAAAATGCAGTACTCGTAAATTACAAAACACAAATATCTTGTTACTGAATTAGTGATGTCAAGCACACACGATATACAAAGCATTCGCAAATTTACAACGCACAATGTGAGCAATTAACTACATCCGGAATTAAATATAGTAAACGTCGCGCTAACCTTCTCTCGCCTGCGAACGTGAACTTGAACGCGAAGAAGCGTAAAACTTAGGTTAGACGATCAGCTGATCGCATACTGGGCGGCAATGCCATGTTCGAGATCAGAAAATTGATGCACTGGGCAATTACTCCTTATATTATACTGTAACATTAATTTATAACAAAGAAAGATTGATTAGTTACACGTTGTTCATCAAAGTGCCGCATAAAAAGCTTTGTATCATACCAAAAAATAATAGCATCGTTGAATGATAAAATTCGACGCCTCAAAGAATAATTTTGTGTACTCGGACTTTAGCGGAAATCAATAGAGTAAATTTTAGTAAGTATTTACATTAGATGGCTAAAAGTTTTTTCATCAAATTCGAATAATGAGGACCAATAATTGTTTAATTGCAGGAATTTTTCTCACGCGATCCAACAAACGCGATGTTTTGGCGCGGCGTGTTTAGTCATCACGGATGTTATTGTTCGTGCTCACCGCGTGTCATCTGTGGTATCGGCAAGGACAAAGAGAATCGTGATATCAGTTTATTGGCGACAGTCGCCGATAAGTTGTTCGTGTAGTCAAGCAATTTCACAGCGAGACGCGGCATCAGTCGCAACCAGCAACATGATCAGTGCATTCGTTCTAATTTTGAGCACATTGCTCTTTATATTATCACACGAAAGTGCAAATGGATTCATGAAAATATATCCACAATTAAAAGGATTTCCCCTCGCTGAAGAAACAAATCCTGGTGCGCCGCTTTTTCTGACGCCTTTAATAGAAAATGGAAAGATTGAGGAAGCGCGAGTAAAGGCAATCGTCTCGCATGAAGAAATGTACGATGTTAGCAGTTACGCGGGTTATCTCACAGTTAATAAAGAATACAACTCCAATCTCTTTTTCTGGTTCTTTCCGGCTATGGTAAGTAATCAATAATCTTGCATCAAATCTTGCATATAATAAGCAGATTCATCGCCGTCAAAATTTGCTTGTAAAGTCGATCACATAAAATATCCTCAAATATTCTTGTATTTTTACAAATCATATACATGTAATACAAAAATCTTGAAAATACTTCTGTATGCATTACAACGTGCAGTCTACAAGTCTGACATTATGTGATATGTGTAGAGACTGTTAAATTTTTATACTTTTCATTAGTAATTATAATATAGAAGTTCAAGTTATAACGACTTACAGTGTGTTGTAAAAAAAGTATTTATTTTATTTCTACCTCCGGTCTCATCTTGTCTGAGGTGAGCGAGGGTCACAGAATCACGAATCGTTATCTTCTACTGTCAATCCACGCCGTTGAGTTAATCATCCTACAATAATATAAATAATACTTGCTATAAGCTGAAATTGTTCAAATTAAAATTGCATAAAAATAATTTGTATGTTACAGTATAATCCAAAGAATGCGCCAGTAGTACTATGGCTGCAAGGTGGCCCGGGAGCAACTTCTATGTTTGGTCTTTTTATGGAAAATGGTCCATTTTTAGTGAACAAGAACATAAGACTAGAGAAGCGGAAATACTCATGGAACTTGGGACATAGCCTAATCTACATTGATAATCCAGTCGGCACTGGTTACAGTTTCACTGATAACGAGAAAGGATATGCTACGAATGAATCTCATGTAGGAAAAGATATTCACACTGCTCTGGTGCAATTCTTTCAGTTATTCCCAGAGCTGCAAAACAATGATTTCTTTGTCACCGGTGAATCATATGCTGGCAAATATGTGCCAGCAGTATCGCATGCCATTAAAGAATTCAATGCCGAAACAGATACAAAAATAAACTTGAAAGGCTTAGCTATCGGCAATGGATTGTGCGATCCTGAGAATCAATTGCTGTACAGCGACTATTTGTATCAAATCGGTCTGATTGATTTAAATGGAAAACAGAAGTTTCAAATGTATGAACAAAAAGGTCGCGACTTGATTAAACAGAAGAAATACGTCGAAGCATTTGAAATATTTGACCTGCTCCTTAACGGCGATTTAAATAGCACTCCATCCTTGTTTCACAATTTAACTGGCTTCGACTATTATTTTAACTATTTGAATACAAAAGACGGCAATGATTCCGATTGGATGTCTGAATGGATTCAAAGAGACGATGTTAGACATGCTATACATGTTGGTAACAGCACCTTTCATTATGAAACCAGCGTCGTTGAGAAATATCTGAAAGCAGACGTCATGCGATCCATAACAGATCTCTTGACAGATCTTCTGGAACACTACAAAGTACTTATCTACAACGGACAATTGGACATTATCGTCGCATACCCGCTCACGGAGAACTTCTTACAACATTTACAATGGTCGGGAGCAAAGAAATATGCGAGAACGCCTAGAAAAATGTGGAAGGTTGGAAACGAAATAGCGGGTTATACAAAAATTGTTGATAATTTAATCGAGGTTCTCGTACGAAATGCAGGTCACATGGTTCCTTCAGATCAGCCAAAATGGGCGTTAGACCTCATCACGCGTTTTACTCATAATAAAAAATTTAAATAATTATGCGAATGTACTGAATATATGTAATAAGAATTCTCTCGAAAAATTTTTTATAAGAATATGTATGTGAAATATTTAATATTTAATATTTAAATATATTACGACGTTTATCAGCGATATGTAAAATACTCTGAAAAATTTCGCCAAGACAAAAGAACACAGATCTAATTTTATAATAGAAAAATTAATAAATTTATTAATAAGTAAAAATATGAACGTTTTCTTATTGACATGTCGTACACCTAAACAATTTGCGAAGTATATACATTTATAACAAATAATTCTGCCTCTTAATTTCGAATATTTCATAGCCGTAAAATAGATTTATATTCTCTCTCCCGATATATCATTTAAATTATATTATTGACATGATATGACATAATCTCTCAATACGCATGCTGTACATGTACACTCAAGTTACATTTTTTACAATTTTATAATTTGATTACATATAAAATGAGAGCAAGAAATGTCATGGCAATAGATTAATAAATTTACAATTGTTTAATTATTTACCCAATTAATAATCTAAGTTCCCTATTATATTTGGCAAAAATTGTTCTAATTTTATCCATGTATCATTGAGCTAATCTAAATACGGTAATAAAAATTGATCTACTATAGAAATATTTTTATGCCATTCAGCATGAGGAATTCCTGGCACAGTAATAATTTTTAATTTCTTTTGCTTATCCAATGTTTTCAAACCAATTGTATCGTCCACATAAATAGTTCTGTCACGCAAATCTACCACAGTTTCATTGTTGTCATAATATCCGAAATGACTACTTTGCCATGGAGTAATAACTCCGTCATCTGGTCCTCCAATAAGTACCATACGTTTCAATTTGGTTAGACCTGATTTATAATCGGAATTGTTGAAACCATCAGATTCGTTATTCACAAATGGTAAAAACTTACTATATTTATAATATAGTTCCTGAAAAGACAAATTTTTATATTAATATAATAAAATATAATGCATTCTATAATATAGATTATACTAACTTGATGATGGGGATCATTCCAGTAATTTCCAATACTAGTATGTTGTCCAAGTCGTGAATAGAAGAGTTCGTAAGCAGTTTCGCAAACTAGATCTGGGAAAATCAAATGCAGGAAACGTGCTGAAACAAAAAATTTTATAATTAGAATAAAGCTTTTGTTCCTTTCTTTTTGGACACTATAATTTTACATACTTCCGTATTGTCCAGCTTGTGGCGAGCTTAGAGAAATAAAATTTCTCACATTATGCATAGGAAACCTTTGTAATATTGCTCTAGCTAATAAACCACCCTGACTGTAACCTATTAAATTAATTCCTTCTGGATATGCAGCACTTATGGAGAGTACATCTGTGCCTAATTCTTCTACCTGTTGCCACATTGGTTCCAGACTGCTCCAGCCTGCAAATCTGACAGTGTTGTAAACTGGGGTTCCAGGGTGAATCTGTGAAAATATATCACAATTAGAAAGATAAAATTTTTACTAATCTATCTATAAGTTACTTAGAACAATGGCCATAACATATATAAAAATATATGAATAATTCACAATTAGTGATATGCAAAACTGTGTAAAACACATACATATATATGAATGATGATAAGCCACTCATATGGATAATAAAATATCATATAATGTACATTTACTCACACAAATAACACAAAGTAATTTCCAATTCCAATAAAACATTCTATCATAAATAAAAATAAGACAAAAATATTCATTTGCCTAAGTTATGCAGAATTGTAATTGGGAAATCAATGTGCCATTTTGATGAATCCAACAATGATGTTGCAATATATATATAACAGCTTTTGTTTTATTTTTACTCTACTTGTTGCTTACCTCCTGAATTCTGTTGCTAATAAGTTCCATGCTATCACTTCCAGTGAGCACTCCATGGATAATGACCACAGCATGATATGATTTTGCTTCATTGTACGATAATAAGAAAACTAAAATGAAATAAATGTTTATCACAGATGTTCGATCAGTCATTCTTTTATGGTGCAATATGAAACTGTAATGTCCCTCTGTGTTGACCCTCTGGCATTCTTATTTTCTTACTTGGCATATATGAATTCAATACATTTCCTGTGGCGCTACAATATATATTTGCGGCGAAGTAAAGAAATTGTACGCGCTTAATGCGGTCGGTAAGAACAAAAACAATATTATCAACGAATGATACTTACTCCGTAAAAATGGTGTGAGTCATGCATAAATCTGTCTTCAAGTATTCATAAAATATAGCACATAAATATGTTCTTCTGCACATATTTTATAATTGTAACAATATTATGTTAATTACACTTTATTTTAGACTAAAAAAATGAATTAGATATCAGATTAATTTAATGCCGTGAAACCTATATCATTATTTAATATATAATACTCAATTAGATTATTATTGATTGTAGAGATTATTATATCGCATCAATGCTAAATCAGTTATGCCCTTCCGCATAAAATATTCAACAGAAAAAATTCCATAAATATGAGAACGATGATCCCGCAGTTAAAGCGATGGTCGGTGACGACGGATCTAAGGGTTGCAAGGGAGGGTGCTGACGGTCAAAGGAATCCAATTGCATCGCGAAACGGTGCGTTGCAGAATATAGTAGGTCGCCACCCTAATCCTTACGGACTGCTGTGTGCTAGGTGGCAGGGCACATGGTATTTCCTGAGCTCGCTTCAGCCATACATCACCGTACTCTGACATCACCCCCGCTTTTCACCTCTCCCCCCCCCCCCCAACCCGTAGACGAAACTCACGCCCTGCACCGGGACGACGGATGCCGGGCGCATTGTTTCGACCAGCGTCATCCATGATTATCACGGCTTTAACCCTTGAAGGAGCAACCCTTTCGCTCCTTCGCACCATTATCCGAGCATTGATATACTCCTGGAATCCGGGTATTATCGCCACTTGTTTCCTGTTGTACTAAAGTAGCGTTTAATGGAGATTATCTTGTAAGCGGTGCTCTTTAATTATAACTTCCATATTTTAATTTATTTTTAATTAAACAGTACCTATATAAATCCTTGTTTTGTAATTCGACAGTGGACATGTTTAAAAGAAGACGGTTCTCTTATAAATGTAATGATAAAACTTTTTGTTTGTTCTGCGTTATTTTATCTATCACATATTTTTCTCGCAGAATTTTTCACATTTGTAATAAACGATAAAACATGATTATTCCTTGAATTGCGACGTACAATTTCAAACAATTATTATGGAAGATCGCTGTGAAATCTCCGCAATAGAAAATTATATTTTCACGATAGAAAAGATGTCAGTGACCCATTCAAAATTCAGAGGGTGTTTTCGACGATCAACGCGTCATCGGGATAAAGTAATTTACGAGAGTGACAGCGAAGATATTTGATACTTAAGGACGAAATTAGAGCTGTCGTCTCCTGCTACATCACGTCTAGACTATCATGATGGCAGTGAAAGGGGTGTCGCGCCTCTAATCGATTTTATTAGATTCTACGAATCGAATGATTCCTTAGCGTCTTGCAGGAGGTCTTTATCCAATTCAACAAAATTAATCCGATTCCGATTCATTATATTGGAACAGGATCCTCGTTATGTTTATGATCTATCCTCGCGCTTAATAAATGCTGATTATGAAAATAAATTAGAAAACATTATTAATGTCATTTATGTCTTATATATATTTTAAGTATAGTATTAAAATAGTATTTTGATAAAGAGAATACATAATCCCGAGATTTCACAATGACATCTGTTATTTATTTTGTTCCTTTACAGCCGCTTTATATGTCAACAACGCCGAATACCGTTTTAACTGATCGTTCCGAAAAGCTCAAGAATATGACACGAGAAGTAAAAACAACGAGGCAGCGTAATTTACAACAAGGACCGTTACGGGCGATTGTGAGGCAGGAGCGGGTCCCCGGGAGGTCAAAGGACGAAGATTCCTTCATCCACTTTCTGCGGTATGATACTCGGTGGTGGTTGCGCGCCTCGGTTAACACTCGGCGGACTGAAATAGCGAGCCAGCCGACCGCGAATATCCTTGATTAAACGCAAAAAAGCCCGGAGACCTACCGCCCGCCTTGCGCTTCGACCGTGGCTGCGTTTTTTCGCCACCCTCCGCCATCACGACGGTCGGGCTTGAGCGCGGAATTGGATTGGCCGCCTTTTCTCTCGCTCGCATCCCACCCTCTCGGTTACGGTTCCTCTTTCTCTCGCTCTCGCGTCGTTCGGCGGAAGAAGCAGCGGCGGTTTCCGGGCATTTGGGGGGACTCGATTAGAACAGCTTGCGACGGCCAGAAGTACCTGGGCACGTTCGTCCCCCCCCCCCCCCCGCGCTCGTCCCTCCGCCTAAATTGTTGTACACTGTCCAGAGTAATCTCTCTCGTGATAAGAGGTGCGCTGGCTCGTTCGGGGGTCTTACGCCGTTGAATGTGTGTATCTTTAATCAAGTACTTCCGTGCTTCAAACCGACCACGAGTTTTGCTCGCCGTGCGTGATGCACAGCTTTGGGAAAATGCTCGGAGTCTTAACGGAGTTAAACTGGTTTTACGACCGACCATTGTCGGACAGACATTTCCCTCGATGTTTCGATTATTTATCCGATCATGAAATCTGAAAATTGCGTCGACTGCGCGATGAAACGCATTACGCTTTCAACTTATGATTTTCGATAAGTGGCTTCGCATGCGTTATCTCGTTTCTTGGATTTTCAAATGTCTCGCCTTTCTTATCTGATTATTATAATACTTTGCAATATGAACTTTTTTTATAATAATTTGTAACTGAAGTTTATGCATCCGCCGCAAAATTTCTCACAGAGTTCTATGAGCCGGCGAAAGAAATTTATGCGCAGTTCACGTATGCAGTTAGTAATACAGTACACAGTTTTGTAAATTTAAATGCGTACCGCACATGACGAATGAACGGCGGGGCGGTAATGTTCGCAAAAATATTCAAGAACTGCGACGAGATGCCGCGTTCATGCGGCGTCCTTTCCTGTTTTTTTTCTTTTTTTTTTTTTTTTTACTTTACTGGAAGGAGGAATGCACAAACAATAGAGTTGGTTTCCTGACTTTTCCAGCTTCGTACAGTACGAGATCTATGCGGTATGTGAATTTTTTCAGCTATTTCTACATGCGCAAGTATTTGCATTTATCGCCGATCCAAATGCAACACCAAATAATATATTTCAACGTTGCACCTGCTCTACCACAGTTATTAAATCTTTAAAAATAATAAATACACTTCTTCGCTGCATGATAAAAAATTCTGAAGAAATGACCAGTCGATTGCACTATCGATTCTTCACGAAGGTGCGCAATACGCGATAAAAAAAAAAAAAATTTGCGACAATGCTTATTTTTTTTTTGACGTGAAAGTATCGAAGTTTCTCTCGTCTGAGAACCGACCGGCGAGTTCCCGCTTAAAGCCACCCTCTACCCCGGTAAGTACAGAGAGACAAGAGAGAAGACGAAGTGGGTGGTACGGTGTCGCAGAAACGGCCTGGAGATTAGCGTTAATTACAGAGTTGAGCCGTGCCGGGGTTGGGCTGAGGCGCTAGGTATTTGTCACTCGGCACTGCTCTCGACTCCCGCTTCTCGTTCTGAATATTAATAACCCCACCGTCCTTCGCCACCCCCGCGCCCCTTGCTCCCGCGACATCCGATGAATTGCGCGGCAGACAACGCTACTCATTATGCTGACTGCTTGATTTCATCATCCTCGACGGCACGAAAAATTAATCGCCCCGCTATCGAGATCGGGGATAAAGAATCCTGTCGTTCGGCATTAACAACGCATTTTGTTGACGCGTTAATAAATACGACGTTTTCCCCCCTGAATCTTTTGTCCACGGAATCTTCGGAGATTAAGTCGTGTCGTGCAAGTGTGTGGATAGAAATTTCTCTCTTGCGCGAAAGTAATTAAATATTCCATATTTTAACACCTTTTGTTTGCACATAAAAAACGTTGGCATACGCATCGTGTGAAATAATTTCTATCGTGCAGAGACAATGAAGATTCCATCTTGCCGTGCAATGCGTTTCTGTATAATCGGAAGATCGGCTGTCGCACTAACTCTCGTGGCGACAGAGAATTCGAATTGTTAACAGTTGAAGCGAACGATACATCATCTCTCTTCTTTCCCTTAAGAGGGAACCGTTTTCCAAAAATTGAAGGGTCGCACTTTCAACTGCGGCATTTTCCCGTCCCACGAGCAATGTCGATCAATCGATATCGCCCACTCCCGTCCTTTCTGCGGTCGGTCCCTCGATGGCGGTCCCATTCCCGCGCAAAACGCTCAGATATTCAAAGTCGGAGAATAGTTTATTCATGGCCGGCTCCGAGAACTTAGAAAGATATTGGAAGCGCCCCGGGAGAGAGAGTAAAAGATAGAAGGCGAGAGAGAGAGAGAGGGATAAAGAGGCAAGGGAGAGCTGGTTAAGGAGGTTGCGCGGCGGTGAAGAGACGGGCCGGGAGCGAGAGGGCCCGAGCGACGGAGGAAGAGGAGCGATATTGGTCGGACGGAAGTGTCCCCTCGGGAAAACGGGAGGAGCGTCGTCTCGTCCCCGATCCGATAAAGTGAAAAAGGAACCCTCCCCCCTGCGGCATCGCCGCCGCCACTCTTCCACGGCCGCGTGACAGCGAGTCCGCCAATAAAATTCAAATAAACTCCGATCGTGCATACTAAATTATCACATCTTCCATTACCCGGCCGCGTGTCCATCCCAGAACGACTTCTTCCCGGGATCCCCGGGACACATTCGCACGCCCGCGCTCCGTGCGAAATTCCGATATTTTCCTGACTTTCGAACAAGGACGGCGGACGGCGACGGTAAGAAGGAGCCGTGAGCTCCCTCCGCGCAGTTTTTTTTTTTTCGTCTCGTCATGTTCCCTTTCTCGCGCCTTTTGTCGAAATAGCGCAATGCGGCACCGCGCCCGCAAATGCGGATATTGGTTTAATTTCACTTCCGGGAGAAGGATGTGCCGCGTGCGCGATAATATTCAGGAGCTCGCGCGCGCGCTACGATATAACGCCTGCAATTTCTCAGGATCGATGTCACGTCGTTGTAATCGTGTAAGCCATCTTGACGCTGGCGGTTTTCTTACTGAAGCATGATACATCGATGTATAAAAGAGGAAGCGTCTCTTATGGAAAATAGTACAAGCAGGTCAGTAGTGCGCTACTTTTCAGCCAATTTGTGATGGATTTCTCGGCAATATCTTTTTTTTTGAAGAATTCGATTATCGATAAAATACCTCGAACTTTTACGCAGCAACGTAATTTCTTGATTGTTAATTTGTTTTCCGTCCAGAGAAAAATATTAAATTCACCTAAAACACAATGCGTTTTCTTTTATGTATATAAAATAGCTACTCGACGTTAAACATGTCTACGCTTCGTGTACTTTGGTGTGCACATTATCGAAGATTTTAGGGCAATATCCATTATTCGAGCTTCGACTTAATAGTCATTATCACAACAGCGTCATTAGCGGCGCATTCGATCTCTGCTATAACCGGGCGTGACTCGCCCATAAGGGTCCAGCGACTGATGGAGGGACGCGGAGGTCAGGTGGTCTTTCCCAGCAACGCCCCAGATTTCAACATTACTCAAGCAGGATCAACCTGCCAGGAAAGAGGCCATTGTTCGCTCTTACGCCTCGGGCTTTTCTTCCGCATCGGCGGTACACCATCGTATCTGGCTCGGTTATCGAGATACATAACTCTTTTTGTTGTCTAGCTGAGTGTCAAGTGCGTAGAATATTTTGGGAGATGTAAAGAACATTACACGAGAACATTACGTAGATTTATCTAAATCGCTTCGAAGGGATCCGCTTTTAATCACCTTTACGGTCCGGTAAAAGTTACTTTCAGACTTGAATAATTTCGAATAATAACGAGTGGTTATTGAAATTAAAATTTCTTATTGTGTTCCTATACAATTACACATTGTGAGTAGAATTTAATAATAATAGCCACAACATCTTTTTATCATTTTAGATTTTAATTCAATAATTGTATATTATTAATTGCCATTCTTTATAATAAGATGTAATTAATCAAAAAAATGGAGACAAATTTAATAATAGAACGTTTATAAAATTGAGACTAAGAATCAGACGAAATAAGTGGTATAATCAAGTATAATTTGCGTCGAAAACGCAGGCTTCGTATTTATCAAAGAAGATTAATTTCGTAGCGCATTATATATATATATAATCGCTTCGATATGCGTTTGTTTTGCTTATCATCGCAATCGGCTTCTCCGTCACATTCTCGTCGCAACGGAGATACGGCTAATACTTCATAATTATCGGTCTTATTTTTTTCGCTAGAAATATAGATGGTTTAACGCGGATGGGAATCGTTTGAACGAAGTTTCTTCGGCGGAAAACAATTAGTAGCCGTTCTCCGCGCTCCCCCGTCAGCTTATCTACGCCCCGACTATTAGTATAATCGCTGGAGGCTACGACCCTTAGCTACCCCCTCGAGCCGTTCGCTTTAATTCTTACCAAGTTAAGGCCATCCCCAACGATCTGCGCCACTTTGCACTTTGTTCAGCACCACGCCTACAGTTGAGCATTGAACATCGACTACAGTTAAGGCGACGCGAAGAGTGCAATTACAGCGCGATAAGAGCTCCCTAAAGGTAATTTATTATTTGCAAAGTTATTTTGTATGTTGAGAGACATAATCGTGAATGTTTGGTCTTGCGAGCAAGGATATTACACATATTTCAAGCCGGGAAAAGGAATAACTGCGAAAGTTGTATTTAAAAAATTATAATGTATCTATGTTACACGCTAAAGACTCGTTTTCTCATCACATTTATAATATATCTAACTACTTTACGCAATACTTTAATTTCTTTTCCATCTAATTCATTTAGATAATCTCTATACATGTGGCGCTCTTCTCTCTGGTGAATATAATTCTCGTAAGAGTTGAGAATATCATTTTGTTTCGAGAATAAAAGCTTTCCCTCGTGGAAGTCGACGAGAAACCGTATTCGTCGATTAATCCGTAAACACTCCGAAAAATCGACCACGAGTGGATTTCGCGTTTCATCACGCCACCCATCCACGCGCGCGCGCGCGCTTCTGCGAAATCCGCGATATTTCCGGAGGGTCGGCGACGGGGCGTTCTGTTTTTCGATACATCGACAATAAACGTAACGTTCCGCCGCGTGTCTAATTGATTTGCAGCGTGCACTAGGGGGATGCAGGCGGGCGCAAGAGGGGAGAGGGAGGGAACGAGGGGAGGTTACAACGCGCGGGAGCGCGAGCACCGGGGGTGAGATCTCGCACCCACCCCTTTGCATTATGGATGCACCTGATTTCACACTTGTTCGTCCGCATCGCCGAACTCGCTATAACGTCTCCATCGGTATAAACGGGCGCAATTTGCCGGGCCATTGTAAACCGCCCCCTCCGGCTCGATTCACGGATAATAAATCGTGGTTACCGGATACGCGTGTACGGGGAATTTATGTTTACGTTGACCATACGTGTACTCACCACGGCCGAGGAGGAAGTCTCCCTCTCTCTCGTCCCGAATCGTCAATGTGAAATCCATCGCAGCTGTCGATTGATCCCGATTGTGGTCGTTAACAATTCGCTCGTATCTCGTTTTTTTTTTTCACAAAAGCAAAAGAATCAATTTGACATAGAATTGCTTGCAAAATAGTTTATAAAATAATTAATTTATGCAATGGAGAAAATCACTAAGTAATGTTCTTTTTTTCTTAATTTCTCTTTAAACTCTTTAAAATTTATCTTAATTTACAGAGCTGCACTCATCTTTCCTTTCAAGTAGAAAGTAGAAACGTTCTGAACTGAAATCTTATCTGAATTTCACATCATGTCTTACCCGACGTCTTGTAGTTGGAAATGCGTTTAAATCGCCACGTAAAGGATTTAATTCGTCAATTAGGAACCCCTTCCAGCACACATGTTAGCCGGACGTCCGAAATTGGCCGTGTAACATGTGCGTATATGTAATCCGTGCCACGTGTCGGCCGCGATATACCGCAGTACAGCGACACGAGGCGACGCGACACGACGCCGACGCCCGGCGTCCCCCCCGTTTCTCAAAGCGTCCTTCATATAGCCGCAAACCCACTTGAGCCTTCCGTCCGTTCGTTACTGATCATTCAGTGCCAATTTGTCCAGTTACCGAGATTAGAAAGCGACTTGAAAGCGATGCTAATTCGAGACCCTGCTCCCTCCTCCTTGCTTGCCTCTCGCTCTGCTTTCTAATTTACGATTCACCCTCGCTGACCCCCGTACTTATTGCTTTATGCTACGCTTTATGCATTACCATAACGAACATCGGACATACCTGTCGGTTGCACCTAATTGTTTTGCAAAATCTAAAATAATATAGATCATACTTTTTATTCCTAAGAAAAAATATTACGCGGAGATAAAATGTTACCTGAAAATATCTATGCTCTAAAGAGAGAGATTCTAATATATATATATATATACACACATATATTTACAAAACATTACGAGATATTTGTAGCAATTGTTAATTTCTAAATAAATTTAAACGCTTTATAATACCTATTCCTTTCTTTTCAATTGTTAACGTACCGATACAGTACGTTGAAACAGCGAACGCTGATCTTTTCAGAATATTCTCATTAATTCTTTCGTTCTTTCTCAAGCTTGAATCTTTTTACGCAGCGCGATCCACTCTTTGCCGCGATCTATTCGAGAACGACTAACGTGCGCACGCGAATAACACTAAAAAGGACATCGGTGGCTTGACATATGGTCGGCGAAATTGCTGGCGGGGTGGCAGTAACAATATTTACAGAAGGCTCCGCCAACCCCCGGTGTTTTGTTAAGACTGCGCGCGGCGCGCCACCGCAGCCCCCGGGCCAAGGGTGTCACTTTACCCCGGTAATCCCTCGTAATACTCTTTAGCGATCCGCGCCGCCGAGCGATATTAAGTCCCTTACATCCAATTTCTATAGACTTACACCTCTCGCTCTTGAGACGATTAGCATTTTGATTGTAACCCCCGCGCCGGGCCCTTTGCCGGCACTTTTCGATCCGCGGTTACTCCGCAAGTTAAGTCGCGAAGCCCCGTGGCGGAAGTAATCGTGCGATTTCCGCGGAATTACACTCAGGTTGATTTCCATTACATCATTCCGAGTAGCAAGTAATTGAAGTCTTCCGCGAAGAAAGGGCACGCGTCATGCGAAGAGCGGAAAACTCGCAGAATGTTACACTCCGTCTTCCATTCCGTTACATCTATTTCTCGTTAATGCTTTGGATGTCAATTGAAGGGTGAAATCCTGGAATCGCTTTTCTTCGCCGTTTGACTACGCCGTCGAACTACCAGGATCTTATTTATGGAGAAATTTGTAGTTCGAGTTTCGCGAAAATTGAAAGCCGATCCTTCTCGGCTTGTCGATGATCTTTGTCTGTCCTGCGAATTTCTGCGATAAGTATGTCGACGATTATATCTTAAGTTAAAATTACATGAGAAAAAATGTAAGACGCGAAGAAGTTAAGAAATTTTATACATAGACACTTGTACAGTTCGTACGACCACTTTAAAAGTGCTAATTTTATAATAAAAACTTGCCTTGCAACATTAGCTTTTATGACAAGAGTCTAGCTTTATTTTTAAACTATACGATGTGAGTTTGTTGTTCTGAGTCGTAATTGTGGACTCGTGCCGAGATATTTCTAGATTACCGTGTGCAAATATGATACCAGCAGGTATTAAAAATAACCCAAATATCATAAGCAAGAGTGGGCAGCGATTTTCATTGGTGAATGTATACCCAGCGGAATCGCGTGTAATCGCCACACGCGCGGCACGCACGCACGTACGCACGCACGCACGAAAATTGGGGTCGCGCCGTGCGTGGCTCGCCTCGCGAAGCGCGGCTCCGAAGGGTGCGTGGTACATATTTGCCTTTGAGCTTGGCAATCACGCCAGGGTGGTCCAAGCCCAGCCGGGCTCCGGATTAGCGAGATCATAATCAGCCAATCACTGGCGGGGTGGCAAATATGCCGGCGAGGTGTCAAATGTCAGCTCCTGCGGGACCGAGGGACCTGAATTGATTTCTTTCACCGATACATACGGCACGTACGGAGTCCTGCAGGCGAATACTCTAATGAGATTCGAGTTTTCGAAAGCAGTCCGGATTAAGTTTTATCGAATGGCTTGATCTTCGGCTCCTGTTTCGCTTGTGAATGTATCGAATGCGTTCGAAATACGCAGGTATCTCGATCATTACAAATTCAACAAGACTTGAATTTGGCGGAACAAGTTTGTGTGATGCTATAACGATAATTAAAATCAAAGATTGTTTAAAGATATGAATTTTTTAATGAGTAATGCAATCAACGGACAGACAGTTGCTATTTTCGGCATTATAACTTTATACAACATAAAATACGATGAAATTATTAGCAGATTGCTTTATATCAAAACTTCGGAGGTCGCGGATCACGTTTTGCAAATGGAAGCAAATGTCTGCTTGAGTTTAGCGTGTTCTCAGTTTGTGGAAGGCTAAGTGCACGGAAGCGGATGCGGAGACAAAGTGGCTTCGCGGGATGCTATTCCAGCACTACAAAGCGTCGCCGACTCGGACGAAAGCTAATGTGTGCACACGAAGGATTTGTACATCGTGTATCTCTATGCTTCTCAATCTTGCTCTTCGCAAATTCACATTCAGAGTCATATGATATCGAGCGGAAGCTATAGTGATAAAATATTGCAAAGAATAATTGTGCAAGACAACAAAGAAATCGGGGAGATTTGCAGATTAATCAAAAATACAGCTCATGTTTATATGTTTGATGTCTATATGCATATTTCAGATTACACTAGAAATCAAACACGATACGGTGCTGTGTGTAAAGAAGTCTTATCTTAAAAGCACACACTTCACCTGAAACGCTCGAGACATTTAACGTATTACCAGACCGGAAGAGATAATTCCGCTGATAATAATCGCTCACGAATCCAAGCCGATGAATCGACCATTTTACGCCAATCTCCTCATTCGCTACACGTTCCACAAAGCTCGCAGTTCCTGGCGAACGTCACGTGAGAAGAAAGCGATCGTGAACTTTCCACGGGCTGCGTTCCCGCCCGTAAAAGCGGAAAAAGCGGACGCGAGGTGGAACGCACATTACGCTGATCGGCGATGCAGCGAGTGCAACGCGCGCGCGCGCTGTCGCCGCCGTCGGCGTGGCGGTGGAGAAAGAGAGACAAAGGAAAAAATTAGATCAGTCATTAAGCGGAGAACGATTTAATGAAGATGACCTCATACGCTCCGCGGCGGAGTTGTACGGCCGTCTAAGCGGATTCTCACGTCAATCGCTGGCCGCGAGTCAAGTGGCGAGAATTGTCGGCAATTGTTTCCGAAATCCCGCGCAGATGCGCCCGCGCTCTCGGCTCTTGCCGCGCGCGAATACTCTCACTCGCCGTCGTCGCGAATGTATGCGTGCGTGTTTGCGCGAAAGAGGCGGGGGTGGAGTGGCGGGAGCACCGCGCCGATCCTGATGTGTGAATCACTCGGCACAATTACGGCAATTACCGGACCGGTCGCAAGTCAGCACACTATCCGCGTACGCGGCCACTTCGCCGTTTCCCACGCCCTCTTCCATTCACGCTTCGCGCAAATCTTGCAAGGGCTTCCCTCGTTGCGACCAACGCATCTGCGAACAACCGGCATGACGTGGAAGATCGACGATCTTTTCACGATCGTTCGAAGCTCGACGACAACGTCCTCGCAAATTTAGAATACCGGCAATGTACCAAAAATCTCGGTTGACGTTTTCCATTTTCAGCTTTATAGCAGTGGGTTTCTAGCATATCTAATATTTTCTTCACAAACAAAGCTCAATTGTTAGAACAACGAACAACACAAAGACAGAGTTAAATAATTATCGAATCTTGCTCCAAATCACGCGCATCAAACAACATCTATCTACTAAGTGTTCAGTAGAATACTTGACTGAGAGCACTTGACATTTTATCTTACTTTACTTGAAATAAAAATCAGACGCAATCATGTGTCGTTATCACTTTTCAAAGAAAAATATCCATGCACCAAATTAATTTTAACTGAAATTGAACAACTTTTGCATGCAAAAAATATGGACTTTTGATCTTCCTCAAGATAAAGAGTGAATTGTATCGAATAAATTATCATTAAAGAACGCGCGAATACCATTATAAAGCACCTTTTCGAATTGCTGCATTATTTTCGATCGAGTGAAGCAAAGTTGCCCCGGTTGGGGCGAATTTCCGCATCCGGTCATCAGCGCGGAAGCGGCGAAGGCGGTAAAAGCGTTGTCGGACTAAAGGATAGTTGTCCGAGCTCCGGGACGAGGAAGCGCTATTGCGGCGAACCGCCGTGAAATATCCGCGCGGCGATGGCGCGCCTCGCAAGAGGGTTGATAAGGCTATCGCGCACACCGCCCCGCGCGTTTAGCATACATTTGAATAATGGGCAGGCCGGTAATCCTTTAAACCGGTGTGCTCTCGTCCCGTAACTAGGTATCCTTTCATCTCTCCGCTCCGAGCTCGTCCGAGAACCATCCCTTCCCTTCTCTTTCGTCTCTTCATCCGCCCCCTTCGTCCGCGCCCGTTCCCTCCGGCCTGACTGGCGGGATTCGTCCTTCTCCACCAGGCCATTCGTCCAACTCCCCCCCTTTCGCCCCTCGTGCCGGCGTTTAAAGATATTTCGTTAAAATAACAGTCTCGGCTCGAGTCGACGGCCCCGTTTCACCCGCCCTGTCCTGCCGCCTTTACCGGGCCGGATGGTCGCGGCAGATAGGGGGTGGCATTTGCAATGCAGAGGTTAAATGGCTGCGGGGCTCGGATGGTCCAGGAAGCAGGGGTTGAGACGCGGAGGGACTCGTAGCGCCGCACAGCACCGCACTGCACAGGCTCGATTGGTTTTTTACTCGCCGCTCTCCGGCGGTGTGGGTCCTTTCAGCCCCCTCCCCCCCCCTCTCTCTCCTTCCCGCCGTCCTCTCGTCCTCTTCGTCCTTCTGTTCCCCCCTCGCTTTCGCTTCCTTCTCGCAATGCACTTCTCGGACCCGAAAGGGACCTCTCCCTTTCGCCGTTCCGGCTTCCATTCCTCCTCGCGACTCTCTCCGTCCTTTACCGGTCCGCCGGACGAGCTACTCGCGGAACGGTGGAAAAAGAGGAAGCGGCGCGGACGAGAGGGGACGAGCGAGATTAAACATTTATTTAAATGGCAGCCGTTTCAGAGCGCGACTAGCACGCACACCGCCGCGCACCACGTACGAGAGCATTTAATACACGCTCGTTGCGTGTGCGTCGGCATACACGCGCGGGTACACGCCCGCGCGGAAAAGCGCGGCGAGGGGGGGAGGGTTAATCGCACGGGTGGACGATTCCGCGTGTACATGTGGGCCACGTGTGTGTGCGCGCGCGCGCCCACGCGCGGGTGTGAATGTTACGAGTACACGCAAGAGAGGTAGGAGATTAGTCTGGTGGTTTTCAATCCCATTTTCATCGCGCTACCGCCGCCGGGGATGGCGATATTGTCGGTGCCGCGGCCGTTCCCGCGCGCGCCCTCGTCCGCCAGCGAGCGCGCATATGATAAGAGGATAAATCAAAGGTGAAGGGTGGCGGCTACGCTGCGGGGGTGCGCCGGAATTCGCGGGTGTGCTCAGCTCGTCGCTGGATCCCGCTACGTTTTTTTTATAGCCGCAATGTTTTCATCATCATTCTTGTCACGCGGCTAATTGTATCATTCCTTAGACGACGCAATGTACGCTATCAATCAATTACGCGGCTATTAAAAATTAAGGGATCATTATATCACGGTTATTCTATTAATAATAATACACAATTGTGTT